>NC_079411.1:25222612-25325112 GCF_029220125.1 Pseudoliparis swirei | reverse complement strand
TCCCTCTTATTTTGTAAATCAAAGTACTAAAAAGGTAAATTAACTTATCTCTAAGGACCTTTTCAGTTTGGGGTCAACACAAGTTGTGGGGTTGTGTTTTGTGGTTCTGTAATGTGTGTGTGTGTGTGTGTGTGTGTGTGTGTGTGTGTGTGTGTGTAATGCAGAGAGGAGGGGTGTGTTGTTACAGACAGGGCATGACTTGTCAGCTTGAGTTAATCACAGCACACTGGCCTCTTACTGTAGAATGTTCTTTAAACTTATTGAGTATGTTTAACGATGATAACACACACATCTTTCAAACATACTTTCATAGACAGTTTGCGAATGATTTTTTAAATTTTATAAATTGAACAGCTTTCTAAAATGTATTTAAAAAAAGAAAAAAGTGTACCCTTGTTTAACAGGAGCCTTAACAAGTCCTCAAACACGTCCCCCCTATTCATCAAGAGCAATATGATAACAGACTAGCTCCTGAGTTTGTTCTGCATTTGCATCCTGAAGAGATTAACATACACATGATTACGACAGTAACCACTTCAGAAGCAGCATGTAAGCGTCACTCCTCAAAACAACGGACTCTAGAGCCAGTTTTCCACTGTTTTAGACATTTGTAATTGGCTGAATAAATGTTAAATACAGTTGGCATCAATGTCCCGTCGATACATGTCGGGGTACTTACATCAGTTCTGGTCTGTAACGGTGAATTATGGCACAAAACGCCAGCCCGTCCCTAAAGGACGCCGACATGTCCTTCACGTCCACCTCGCCGTGGTGCTCGCACTGCGCCCGGCACCACTCCTGCAGCGCCTTCAGGGACCCCATGGCGCGAGCCTCACCGAGTCACCGATGGGCCTGCGAATTACAATAGTTCCGTTTCTTGAGTTCCTTTGTCGCTATAGAGCCATCAGTTCAGTGGACAGACAGACAGACAGACAGACAACGCCCAACGAAGCGAGACTAAATGACAGCAAGTGACTCACGTTTAGAAAACTAGCATGAATGCTATCTAACTTTTGCAACTATAACATGTATCACGCCGCGACTTTAACCCCCACCAGTCCCGAGCTATAAAGACAGAGGGCAACGTGTAAAGTGGTAACGTACTTTGACCAGAACCGCGCCAACTAAACGAAAAGACTCGGCGCGGCTAATACCCAGAGTTCATAGCGGGAGCCAACAAAGTTCTTGGCGTCGCCAACTCGGCTAACTAGCTCGCTGCGGTCCGTCGGTCCGCCGTTCGCTCGGGTCTGCTTCTCTCTGGCTGTGAGGGCCGTGTTCGACCGTGCGGGGCGGTGATGCGGTGATGCGGCTCCAGTCGAAGCCGAGGTGACGGTGTCCTCCCTGAGGTGGATCACCGAGCCCCGTGTGTTGCTGCAGTGAACGCAACGGCTGGATTAAAAATAATAAAAAGTCGTGGGCTAATGGCGAAATCTTTTTTGCGGCAACAAAAAAAAATAAAACAGTGTGGAAAATACATCCCGGGACAATTGATGCTCATTAAAGCAGCCGAGCCATCCCAGTTGCAGTGGTCGGACCGTTGGCGACACGCCTGCCACCCGACAACGTTGTTGTTTCGCCTGGCGGCCTCGCGGGGAGCTCGAGGGCCGCTTCCAGGGTTGCCAGGTCTGTGTGACAAAACCAGCCCAATGGCCAATCAAAACTAGCCCAAAACCAGCCCAATGGCCAATAAAACCAGCCCAATATCAGAACTCAAAATATGCCCGTGCCAAACCATATACACTGCTTTTAAAGTCCATGTCCATGTGTGTACGTTCTGATCTGGAGTCAGTTTGGTAGGATTTGGGTATAAATAAATTATTTCATTTAAAATATGGATTTTTATTTAAAGATATTCATGTAATTTGCATGCAAAATAGGTCTACCCGAACCAGCGGACAAAAAATTCAACCCGCGGCAACACTTCAAAAGTAGCCCAATTCCGCGGGGAAACCGCGGACCTGGCAACACTGGCCGCTTCGCCCAACTGCTACTCACCGCGAGATGTTACAAAATCACGCGATAGTTGCCACTTGTTTAGAACTCCCGAAAAATGGCAGCGGCGCCTCCGGATGAGGCTACCCTCCAGTCTCGCATCAGTAAGTCGTTATACAATACAATTAAATGAACGTATGAAGGGAAAGCGACAGCAGATATGCTTTCTGGGAACTCGAGGGAGATATTGCAAGTCTAAATTCGTCGCTGTCGGCCGTTGCTCTTTCCGGAGGGAAGAGATATTTTTTTTGAGAATCAAAGACAGCGAGTGTCATCAATTGAAAAGTGCAGCTGTCGATCAGGACCAAACTCCCATCGTCACTGTTCACACGTTTGCTGCGAGGCGCTCGTAATGTGTTCACTGTTGACATCCATAGCTTAGTGATGTTACACAAACATGACATGTAAAGCTAAATTGAGAAAACACGTCCAGTTGATTGCTAACATCAGCTAGTTAGCTGCTGACGGTTTCCTCAAGACCAGTTGGACGAAACTCACAACCAGGAGCCATGGCCGTATTATGATTATATAGGTCTGATTTAACCGGGTAACCTTACAGGATTTAGCAACGAGCAACTCTTGTCACATGCTACCAGATAACTGTTTGTTTGCCTAAAGCAAAGTCAGCAGCTCTAGCTTCTGACTGTTCGCTTTAGGACGTCTAGGAAAACTTGACTCACATCTTCTGCTGTAAAATCTGTGAGTTGTCACGAGACGTTTGACAGCTGTTTGTGTTTTAAAGCAGCTGGTACTGAATATAGCCGAATGTATTTTTCGTTTTGCACAGACGAGGCCACCAACCCTTTGAATAAGGAGACTGACTGGGACAATATCAAGGGATTTTGTGATCAGATCAACAATGAACCTGAAGGGTGAGATGATGATAATAATAAATGCATCACACCATTTGAGTTGTTCACCATATGCAGAATCAAATCAGCAATGTGACTCTTGATCGACATTCTAACAACTTTGGTTTAAGCCAGTTCCACAGCTTACATAGGCTCTTTAGAAAACATAAGTTTCCTAATATTTCATCACAACTTGAAACATATCGCACCGTAAAGGGTGTTTTGCTTCACAAAATAATACATGTTGTTATTCATCAGTCCCCAGCTTGCAACCAGACTTCTGGCCCATAAAATCCAGTCTCCTCAAGAGTGGGAGGCTATGCAAGCGCTTATGGTAAGCCAACGAGTTTAACATTCTGCAGAACGACACATTATAAGCCATTTTATTTTATTTTGTTTCAAGGCATGTCCGTACATATGTAAAAACAAAAGTATGACATCATTCCCAGGTTCTGGAGACGTGCATGAAGAACTGTGGAAAGCAATTTCACAGCGAGGTGGGGAAGTTTCGCTTTCTCAATGAGCTCATCAAAGTGGTGTCACCTAAGGTAAGGATCCCAGGCTTTTAACTCTCTTGTTACCTTTGGGGTCAATTTGACCCGATTCAATGTTTAATGTCTAAAAAAATGATTGACATCATTTTTTTATGCTTCATATTTCATGACTTTTCCTAATTTATTGGGGACAACTGGGAAAACATAAAATTCACACGATGATATGTCTTCACTGTCCTGTACAATTTAACCCCAGGCTGTTTTTCACTGTAAAACATATAAGAAATATCTACTTTTTTATTTATTTAAAGGGATATTTAGGTAGTCAACAAACAAACAAACATACCTCACACTTAAACTTGGGAAACATTATAAATTCTAATAATTTTCTCTAGGTTTTAATTGCTGGGGTCAAATTGACCCCAGGGGTAAAAGATGTTAGTAAATTTGAAGATAACAGGAGGGTTAATACCAGCATATCTGTTTGGCTGCAAATGAAATTACATGCTGAAGGCCCAGTGGAACCAATTCTTTGTGCTCAGGAAAACCGTATGGGAATGGTTAAAGAAACTTACACAACTGTCGGCCAGTCATCGGTGTATTTATTCTGTTGTTCAAGCAGAAACACAATTTAAAATACACAACTAAAATAAAAATTCCCTCTTTTCCTGAAGTATTTGGGTGCCCGGGCTCCAGAGACGGTGAAGAAGAAGGTGTTAGAAATTGTCTACAGCTGGACGGTGAGGATGCCGGATGAGACCAAGATAGCGGACGCCTATCGGATGCTGAAAAAACAGGGTGAGCGCTTCAGGCCGAGAAGAGACAAACTAACAAGATATACAATGAATGGTCAGCACGGTTCCATCCTCACTGGGACTTTCTGCAGGCTTCCTCCCACCATCAAAACACAAGTGCTGGCCAATTGGGCGCAGTTATCGTGAGATGGCGTGGGGGGGTTGCATCAGGAAGGTCATGTGAGGTGAAACCTATGCTGAATCAAATATGCGGAACATAAAATCAGACTGAGGACCAGATTATAAACGAGATAGAGGTTTTACTGTGGTGGTGGTGGAAGAAGAAGAAGAAGAAGAAGAAGAAGAAGAAGAAGTCTTCTTCTTCTTCTTGGCCAAACTGTTTACATCTGAGGTCAATGGGTGTCCTTGCTCTCTTCCAGGCATTGTCAAGCTGGATCCTGAGCTTCCTGATGACAAGCCCCTCCCACCCCCTCCGCCGAGAGCCACCGACATCCTTTTTGAGGATGAGGAGAAATCTAAGGTATGGGTCATGACGAAGCACCCATCCATTGGCACAGTGGTTTGAAAGAATGTTATGAATAGATCTTGTGTACCTATTCAATTCTGTTGACGTTTAACTCCCGGGGAAACCCTGAAGGGACCAAAGGTTTACGAAGTCCTCTTCCTCTGTTCTCTCCTCTCCCTCTCTTGTCCTATCCTGTTTGGTAGATGCTGTCTCGCTTATTGACCAGCACTCACCAAGAAGATCTAAGGGCAGCAAACAAACTCATTAAGGACATGGTCCAGGAGGTGAGTCATTGGTTTTGTGTATGATAACATTAATGGGCCCCAATATTCGTTTTTTTAGGCCTTTTCAACCATTTATTTTATTATCATAGTGTTCAATACTTCACGAGTAGTGGTCTCTATCTACTTCAACGTGGAAAAACTGAATGTCCAATTAATAATCACGTTTTTCGATCTAGGTACGATCAAACACACAGGCTGTAGTTTCAGTAAGAAGTTCTTAAAGTGAAGGATTGAATTCTGAACACATTCTGTTGAATATTACAAACATTCTTTACGTAAAATGTTGTATAGGCATAGTCCTGAACTTTAATATTGCCTTTTTATTCCCATTGTACATTATTCTTTTTTTTTAATAAAGATTTTGTTTTCAATTTTACAGTTTGTTATGCTGAAAATATTATTTTACAAAAAGAAAATATACAAATGTATAACCTTGTAGAAATCACCACACAAGGATGATGTTTTTTTTTTTAACATAAGATGAAAACAAGGACAACAACAAAAAACAACAAAAACAACAACAAAAACAAGACGAAACAAAACAAAAACATTACACAAACTTTTCCCCATCCCACCCCTCCCCTTGTATGGCTCTCAGTTTCCTTTCATTTATACATCTACACAGTCTACACAGTTTACCTACACCCATCCGTACACATTTATATCTACACAAACCAATACAGCACTCACAACAAAATAAACCAAAATAAATAACCTGCAGCAGACCATTGTACATTATTCTGACTCTTTTGTCATCACCTTTATAAGGATAAGAAAGTTTATTGTCTTTGTAAAAAAAAAAACATCCAACAAAATTAAGTTGGTGATTCATCTTTTAGTACAGCAGTAACAGTAAAAACATGTATAACAGCATTTAAGACGGGACATTTCTCATTTAAAAATAAATAAAACATAAAACGCAGGCATGAGTGGCTTAAAAGTGAGCAAGTGTCATGTAAAAGAGTATTTTGGTCCCCCTGCAGCACTGTGCGGTGCTCGCTGGGTGGGGTGCTGGGTGTGGGGGTGATGGAGGAAACTGCTCCAGGGGAAAAGCTGTTCCTCAGGCTGTTAGTCCGAGTTTTAATAGTCCTGAATCTTCTTCCTGGTGGCAGATCAACAAACCGGGTGCGCCGGGTGTGTGATATCCTTGTAGATGCTGCTGGCTTTCTTCTGGAGGCGGCCAGCATACACCGCGTGCTGAACGAATTCAGTCATTGTGAGATCCCATTTTTCTCTTTTCAAGGACCAAAAGCGCGTCGAGAAAGTATCGAAGCGCTCGAACGCCATCCAGGAGGTGAAGGAGAGCGTCGGCCTGCTGAGCCAGCTGCTGGAGGGCTACAGCAAGGACGGCTGCTCCGAGAGCAACCAGGACCTCATTAAGGTCCGGCGCCTTCAAACGCAGACGCAGCTGCAGTCCAGTAATCCTGCTGATGCCACTGGCTGCAGGTGTGCTGTTGATGCTTTCCACACGTCTGTTCCACAGGATCTGTACCAGCGCTGTGAGAAGATGAGGCCGACGCTCTTCCGATTGGCGAGTGACACGGAGGATAGTGACGACGCTTTAGGTAAGGTGGCTGACCTCATGGCTTGGACAGCGTGTCGTATTCTAAAAGGCCGAGTAAGCCGTTCATCAAGTCACACGCAGATTTCGTGGAATCAAAACCACATTGATGTTTCTAATCTGCCTTTTTTTTCTTTTTCTGCTCCTAGCCGATATCCTGCAGGCCAACGACAACCTGACTCAGGTCATCAACCGGTACAGGCAGCTGGTTAAGGGAGAGGACGTGTCTACGGATGGCATCACTTTGCCCTCACAACCAGGTATGTGTGTGTGTGAGATTACAAAGCGTGATCAAATAACTTCTCAAACAGACTATAAGATCGCAGGTGTGTATCCTCTGTCCCAAACAGGCAGCAGTAGCTCGGCTCTGGTCGACCTGATGGGACTGAACGCATCAGCCAACGCGACGCCCTCCAACCCGGAGCCTTCCAGCCTCCAGACCCTGACTCAGAACACGGGCATCAGCCTCTTGGATGATGAGCTCATGTCACTAGGTAAGCACAAAAAAAACCTCCTCTGGCAAAAGTACGAAGCTTAACGTTCTAACGAGCATAAAACTGACGAGTCGGCACAGTGTGTGGCCGTCGTGCGTCCTCAGAAGCCACATCTGGGTCGACCACAACAAAGCTAGGAAACAGTTCACCACTTTTTGGCTTGCTTACAATTTTTTTTTTTTATGTATTCAGGATGTGTTTGAAAGAGTTTTGGACGTCATTTACTTTGAATATGTTGATATGTAACCAGAAGTTAGAATAAAAGTGAGTTAACCGTTTCTCTCTTATTCCCTAGGGCTGAATGTGACGGAAAAGTTCGACTCTCGGAACAATTTTCAGGTGCACTGTGAAAGATGATAATCTACTGCTCACATTAACGTCATTATTTGTCAAAATTAATAAGAAACATGTATGCCGTGCCATACTAACCCTGCGTTTGTCCTCTCAGTCCTCTGACGGCAGCGACTCGTTGCTGCAGCCGGCCGTGGTCCAAACCCCCCCAGCTGCACCAGCAGGGGGGGGGGGGCCCGCCGCGCCGCCTCAGCCCATGGAGGAGCTGGACATGCTGGGCAAGACGCTGTTACAGCGATCCTTACCCCCACAGAGCCAGCAGGTCAAATGGTAAGTTAAATAAACTGCATGTATGGAATTAATAACCTTTTTTTTTTTTTTTAGTTAATTGCGTACACTTGAATCCACTCGTGATTGCGGGGGGTGTATTTTTAAATGTTTCCTGTTCTTCAACGTTTAGGGATAAGCTCCAACCTCGATCCAGAGTCACTTTACGAGATCTGCAGACCAAGTCCAACTCCAGCTCTAGACCCGCTCCGAATGGAACCACCTCCTCCTCCTCCTCCTCCTCCTCCTCCGCTGGGCCCCCCGCTCCGGCTCCAGGGCCCACACCGGCTCTCCAGTCCGAGCAGCCGGACGCTCTCTCGTCGGCGGCTCCCGACCCGTACGAACACATCTCCCTCTCTGACGTCACGGTGCCGCTGGAAGCGATCAAACCCAGTAAGCGTGAGCGGTGCCGCCGGGCCGGGGTCCGGTCACATGACCACTTTTCTCTCTTTTTATTTCTCTGCGTCACGCTTTCTGTTGTTGTTGTTGTTCTCAGGCAGTTTGTTACCGGTGACGGTTTTCGACAAGCACAGTCTCCGTGTGTTGTTCACCTTCGCCCGCGACTGTCCCCCATCGCGGCCCGACGTGCTGGTGGTGATCATCTCCATGCTGTCCTCGGCCCCGAGCCCGGTGACCAGCATCCGCTTCCAGGCAGCAGTACCGAAGGTGGGTTCTGAGAACACCTGGTGGGAACCAGAGCAGACCAGTGGCAATGAATGGTATTACTTATCAGAAATCAGAATCAGAAACATGTTTATTGCCAAAGAATGTCACACAACAAAACGAGAACTTTTTTTTTTGAAGGCAAGAAAGGCACACAATACATCGAATACACCGATAAATACTTATGGTATTACTTATGGTAATACTCATGTTATTACTTATGGTAAGACTCATGTTATTACTTATGTTGTTACTTATGGTATTTCTGTCATTTGGCTTTCTTGAAGAAATGTTACTTTCTGTATTCTTGTTGTTCTGAGTTTGTACTCGTGATTTATTTCACTTATTGTGAGTCGCTTTGGATAAAAGCTTCTTGTAAATCACGTCTTTCGAGTAATGTATAATTTGTGCATATCTCTTGTCAATGATGATTATTGTTGTGTGTGGATGTTCCCAGGTGATGAAAGTGAAGCTGCAGCCTCCCTCTAGCACCGAGCTCTCGGCCTTCAACCCCATCCTGCCTCCATCCGCCATCACACAGATCCTGCTGCTGGCTAACCCTCACAAGGTGCTGTGCCCCCCCCCCCCCCCCATTGCAATTTGTTGATGAACACTGATGAGACTATTTTTATTTTTGTTTACTCGAAGACCGATATTTTTTTCTTCTCTTCTATGTTTTCAGGAGAAAGTACGTTTGCGGTACAAGCTGACGTTTAACCTGGGGGACGGATGTCACGATGAATCTGGGGACGTGGACCAGTTCCCGCCTCCCAACACCTGGGGAAACCTGTAGGGAGGAAGAACCACCAGCCTCCTCCCGTTCATCCGATTCTCTGCTTTCTTTAGATTGTAGGTCGTAGTTGCCCCCTCATCGCCGGCTGGAGACGAGATCTCCTCTACACACTCCAGCGGTTTCAAACTCTGTGGTTTGGTCATACGAACTGAACCGAGACCAGTAATGGGAACCGGCTTCTAACCTCGTGCCTTCCTTCGCGCCTTCCTGTCCTTTTTTTTTTTCTTCCCTCAATCACCATCTCTGCGTTCCTGTAGAATTTCTTTCTCTCTTCCGACAATCGTGCCAATGCAGCAAATTGTGTCCCCTGTCGTGGGAATGATGTGTAACAGCTGGTGTGTCACTGTGTGTGTGTGTGTCACACAATCTTCTCTCGGTACGTCCAATATTATCGTTTCAGTTCAAATGAGCCGGTCGCATGCTTAAAGTGATGTTTACCGTCCGACTCGCAGCCAAAAAACACTCGATGTATTCAACCCATGATGTGGAATAGTTATTTTTTTTTTACCAGAAAAATAACTTTGATTATCAGAATTGTAAATTAATTTCCTATCAAATGATGAATTCATTAATTGTGTCAGTGTTTGAAGGAATAGACGCCGGTCAGTGGATTTAATATACGATGCTGTCTTGATAAACATTTTGCCAAACGACTTGAGTTGCATAGGGAAATTATTAAATTAAAGTAACACTTAGTTTGTTCCCCTTTGTGCTCAATGGGGACGGTATCTCTCGGTAGCGTACATCATTAAGTGGTACATTAGTTTTTAAGTATTGCTTTGGTTTTAATATTTGTCACAGCAGACTGTCATCGGAAAAACAAAGGAGTTCAATAAGTTGATGTGTCTTCTGTGAAGAAGGACTGTGAGGGAAGGGTACGAAACATTTGCCCCTGTTAGAATACTGAAATTTAGCTTTTACTATTTTGCACTTAATCTTTTTTTTCTTAGAAAGATTGGGACACTTTTTTGTTAAGTTTCACTCGGGATTTTTCCTTTTTTTGAGTTATTTTCACACATGAAATGATCACGCACTTTTTTAAATTATTTTGCACATGAAACCGTTCCATATTACATAATTACATTTTCCATTGTCTTTTTCTCATTCGCCGTCTTTTCTATTGTTGATCGACCCCCAAAGAGGGACACGCGAGTCCTGAGTCGGCGTCGTGTGCATCCTGTTTGATTCTACCACATGTGCCTGAGATGTGACGTTTGGATTTCCAATGGCTCCTGTACATATATGTATACAAATGAGTAGTTTGATCTCCTGTTTCTGCTTTCATACGTCCACATGATGTTACAGTTGAGTGGACTAAAGCACGATGACGAGGTTCATGAAGATTCAAATACGATTGTAGGCAGACTGGTTACACCTGAGAAATATGATTTCTGAAATACATGTGAAACTCCAAGTGTGTGTAAATACATCAGAGCTGGAGATTCAGGAGAGATCAGTCAGAATTACCCACCGAGAGATATTGATTCAGTTCGTGTTATGTTTTCTTAGTGCCAGAAATAACAATTATAGGCTCTTTATACTATAATTTAGCCAATTAATTTCCTTTAGAGATTTGCTTTCATCTATTTACAGCCGCACCGCTAACTCGTCCCCGACTGGAAGGAAGAGAGCAATAACGAGACGAGAGATTTGCCTCGGTCGGCACTTTTTAGTCCTCCGTGGCTAAAGCTGATTGTAATTTATTGTAAACTGCATTGAGGAGGACTTTAACAGGCTTGCCTACAATGCCAGAAACCCAATTTATCTTGTTCACACATGCTCATAATTGACTTTTGACTTTATTTGACTGCAGGAGTATAAATCAGTAGATATATTAAAATGATTCCAGTCTGTCGGGATGATTAGGACTCCTTCTTTTTGAAAGAGGTCTCGGGTCTGAAGGTATCAACTCTGATTAGTTACAGAACCAGCACATCCAGGAAAACGACCTGAAACACGAGACGTGTCTTTGCTATTTAATGCCTGGGTGTCATTGAGGTGCATTCAGGGGTACGCTAGTTGCAAGTTATTCAGAGCTCCCGCTTTACAAAACCCAATAGATAAAAGTCCTAGGTACTACAGACTTAATAACCTCAGTCCTGAACATGAAGCACTGTGCATGCCGATGGGTTATCCTGGGCCAGCTCGCTAGTGCCCCATCAGACTGGACCGCCCACATCCAGAACTACTTAAGGAACTACAAACATGTCACTTAAAACTCCAAAAGGAGTCAATCAGCTGCACTGGATCTAAATGTTTTACAATTGTTACACAACTAAAGTATTAAGTGTTGCAACAAGGCCTGGATGTGTTTATGTAAGACAGGAAACTGTCTTTTCCATTTGTGCTAATGTAAATAAAAGCTTCACGCCATGTATATTTACATACTGCTGGATACAGATTGAGAATATACTACGAATGTGTATTTAAGGCAAATAAAGTAATTTGTATGGCAAATTTACCTGAAGTATAAATAATGACCAATAATTAAGTAAATAAATAAAAGAAAAAGTAGAAAATACGGTTTTGATTCTTTATTTATGAAGAAAAATACAAGAAGGATGAAACAAAGCAAAAAACGAAAATTTAATCCACAATCCGTACGAAAATAGGTCTGCATGAGCTGATGAGCAGAAAATAGAAACGAGTCGTTTGTCGCTTGAGGATGGAAACGAGTAAAGAGAGACAATAATTGTGGTTGCATGGTATCAACAGAATGGAATAAGATTCACAACTCGGATGCATCGCTTCAGTGTTTGGAAAAACACAAACGCACAAAATCAACGCGATAATTAGAATGTAATGCTCGTCAAAACCGGAAAAACAAAAAAAAGGATAAAAAAATAATCTAACTAATAAAAACCAGAGAGAAAGACACGACTGGACGGAGACGGCGTAAACTATAAAACCAAACATTCCCGTAGACCAGCGCGTCATCAAACACGGCGGAGGGACGTAGACGGACGACGTTCCCCCGCTGCGGCGTTCGCATGAAATGAAAACGAGGAACGTGTTCCGTGTGGTCGAGTTGACGTTGGGAAATAAGAACGGTAAAAGTTTTAAGTTTAGTTGTATCCAAAAAAAGTACAACACTAATGAAAGATATAAGCCCTTACCTCCTTAGCTATATGCTTTTTTTTTTTCATTTTTAAATCTCCCTCTTGGAGATGAAAAAAGTTGGGAGAGTAAAAAGAAAAATTACACGTTGAACACATTTAAGTAACGCAAGTGAACTCTGTGCTTCCTGCTTCATAATTCTACTTCCTGGGAAGTTGAGCGCCCGGAGGGGGAGGGGGCGGGGCAACAAACGGGTACGGCGCTTGCGGCCCGAAGCCCAGGAGCGCTTGCTGCTGCGCTGCGAACTGATGGGTCATCAGAGACGGCAGCCCCCCGGCCAATGAAGGCGGGGCGAGCGGCTGGCTGAACTGGCTCTGCGGCTGGCTGGGCTTATCCGGACCTCCGTTGCGGGAGTTGAAGCCGGTTCCGCCCCCGGCCGCGCCGGAGCCGTAACTCTGGTACTGATCCGAGCCGCCGCCGCCGCTCCTTTGATCTCGGCCTCTGTCCCTGAAAGAGGAAGTGGCGTGGCTGCTGTGGCTGTCGCGGCCGAAGCTACTGCGGCCGTCCTTGCTGCTGCTGCTGCCGCCGCCGCTGCTTCCGCCGCCGCCGCTACTGCCGCCGCCCATGCTGCGATCACTTGGCCTCTGGAACTGGTTGGAGTTGGTGGAGCTGCTGCTGGCACGGTAACGCATCCTGCCACCTGTCACAATAAAAAACGTCAGCATGATCACATCCGCGTCTTAACGGCGCGGCGGACCGCGATGTACCGAGCCGTTCTCACCGCCGCCTCCGCCGCCGCGCCCCGACTCCACGAACTGGAGCAGTTTGGGGTTGATGGCCTGCCGGGCCTCCGCCAGAACCCGGACCAGGTCTCGCGCCTGCCGCAGGTTCCCCGGGGTGAAGAAGGTGTAGGCCGTCCCCTTGTTGGAGCTGCGCGCCGTACGTCCGATGCGGTGGACGTAGTCCTCGGAGGAATTGGGATAGTCATAGTTGATGACGAACTTGATGTCTTCCACATCTTTTGGATGAAGAGCAATTGGATTCACCGCGTGGAGGAAAGGAGGAAATAGAATAATGTCATGTGAGGAAAAAACTATCGTCTTAAAAAAAGCTTTTTAGATGTAAATATATATTTGTAGATGTATTGTCAATGAAAAATTGAAACAGAAATAGTAACTTACCTGCTTTATCACCGCGAAAAAAAATTCACACCTCCAAATATATATTTGTTGTTAACCACCAGTAGAACTGATTTAAATCCGATGCAGTTTAAGCTGAACTTGACTTCAGGTTTTTTTTTTTTTTGGGACATCAAGCTGAACAGAAATGATGTTCCGGCTTCAGAAGCCTTCACCTCTTTATGAATACGGGTCAGAATGTGTGACGAGAAGTTGCCGGTGTTACATAAGACGTGGAGCTGTGACGGCGCCGCTGATCAATAAGTCGACCTTCTCCCCCCCCCCCCCCCCAAATCACGACGGCGGGAAACCATCTCACCGACCGAGACCCAACTCGATAGCAGAATGACAATGTGCCGGGTTTTTAAAAAAAGGACGGCGCTATTCTTTTGACTGGTATGAGCACGATGGAAGTACCTGAATGTATGGTGAGCTCATGGAGGAGTTAAGAGAAAAGGGCCGGTGAGGTACTTACCCCCGTCAGGTTGTTTTTACAAAGGTAGTCAGTTCCCCCTGATCAGTCCTGGTTTATAGTGAGGGGCTGAGGGGGAGGGAGACAGGATTCATCCCTCACCTTCTGCACACACCAGCAAGGTCAGACGGGAGCAGACCCGGTAAACACACACAACGGCTGGTTATGTTGCTCTCCCTCGCTGCATGGCAGGACCCTCCTCAGACCCTGGCCAGGACTGGATCCAGACGAGCCCCTCTAACTGTCTCTCTCCTGTCTGTCTGCCTTTTGGGGGGGGGGCGGACCGATGGGCAGACACACAGGAACCTCAGGCTTCTCCCAAGGAAAGGCTCGTTGGATATAAAACTGACAATACCGGGCAGGGGGACCTTAGTGACCCAAGAGGAATAAGAGGGCTTTAATCCCTCTAAAACTAGCCACGCTTCTACTTTTAACGGGACGGACAGCAGCACAGACTGTTACAGCTGCCGTGTGCTGCCAAACCCTGAGAGGAGAAGAGGGGGAAAAAAGAACAAGGATACGGTCATGGGGATCTTAGCAAGTCAAAAGACACTTCACTCATCCCCCCTTCTCACATGAACCCTGCCGAACCAATTTGATCGCGACCACAGCCTTCCTGTCGGAGCACCTGAGACAATTCAGCCGACGCTGTCCTCCTCAAATGCATCCGCATGACTAAAAACAATGTATATCATTTAGATGAATGATTTAAGTGAAGAAAAGATGCTCAGTGCAATGCAATTTTGTGATTTTATCTGCGGAAAGAACGGGTACTGTGGAGCAAAATCCCTTCTTTTGATTTGAGCTGACGCTGCGGAGGCGGCGAAGAGGCGAGCGGTAGCATCTGACGCGCGCTCGGCCCTCCGGTCAGGCAGCGTGCCGGAGAGCCCCGGTTGAAGGAAGCTTTTTTTATTTAAGTGCAGTAACAAGAAACGAGACTATAAACCCAGCAGGCCTGCAGCCTCCATACTCGGCTTACGTTAAAAACAGTGCGGGAGATTCTTAAATGTCATCTGCATTATTATTTCACTGTAAAATCGCCAAATTCAAACGGATACCACAAAATTCCTAGCGTGATACCGTTATAAAAAATAAAAAAGAGGAACAAACATAATATCAACCAGACAATAGTCAAAGGCAGATAGTTAGACATTTAATGCATTTAGGTTTTTACCCCCGTTTCGTTGCCGGGTAGAATTGGTCTCATCTGTGGCATACTTACCTATTCTACTGTCACGTTGCTGTTGTACTGTACACGCGTACTATTTTAACTCTGGCGATTGTTTCTCGTGTTACTCCATAAAAGTGTATAATACACTCCGTATCATTTGATAGGAAAAAAATACAATAAGTCAAAAAGGAAAAATGCCGAAAGAATTAAGCAAAGAGACAATCAATCATGCGAGAGTCTGCAGCTGTAACTGGATGTGTGAGCGGACATACCCAGACCACGGGAGGCCACGTCGGTAGCAACCAGGATGGGAGCTTTACCACTCCGAAATTCTGTGGGATTAAACACAATATCAGCGGGAAGTCGACGCGGACGTCGTCTCCGCTCGACTGGAAAGTATCACCGTGTTACAGTTATTCTTACCAATGAGTACCCAATCTCTTTCTGGCTGGCTCTTGTCTCCATGGATACACATGGCTGGCCAGCTAGACAACAAAAAACACAATGAAGTGTGAAGATGAGGGATAACTCTGAATTGCTTCAGGCCATCAAATACTGATAATAATGAATCCTAGTCGATTCATAACAGTGACGTCTCACCCTTGCCGCCTCATCCTCCTGGTGAGATCATCACAGCGCTTCTTCGTCTCCACAAAGACGATGGTTTTGTTCTCTTTCTCGGCCATGATCTCCTCCATCAGCTGAAACAGTCTGTCGACGGAGACACACACACACACACACACACACAATCATAGCACATCACTGGCACCCAGCTCAGATTCAACGGAGTGAAAGAATCAGCGTGTGTTGTGTCACGCTATTATAGCAGCTGATGAGATCATCGTGGCATAATGTAATTTAAGGTCAGAGGTCTTCTGACTTACTTGTGGTCCTTTTCATTCTCATTGCAGACGTCGACTATCTGCAGGATGTTGTGGTTGGCGCTGAGCTCCAGAGCGCCGATGTTAATCTGGATGTGGTCCCTCAGGAAGTCCTCCGCGAGCTGCCGAACATCCTTCGGCCAGGTCGCGCTCCACATCAGAGTCTGTCTATCAGGCTAAGAGAGAGACAGAGAACGCACGCGACCGATTTAACTTAAAGTGCTTCTATATTAATAAGTCACGGCGATACTTTTTTAAAATCAGCTAGTTGATCCTACTCTGATTTGTTCGACAATCTTGCGAATCTGGGGCTCAAAGCCCATGTCCAGCATGCGGTCCGCCTCATCCAGCACCAGGTAGGTGCAGCGCCGCAGGTTCGTTTTGCCACTCTCCAGGAAGTCGATGAGGCGACCAGGTGTGGCGATACATATCTCAACACCTAGAGTCCAACACAATCAACATATGACAAAAAACTACACATTATTAGACGCTCAGGCAGAACATTGTACTTACAGTTCAACACTTTCCAGCAATTACTGGCTTTACCGGCTATGAACACACTGCTAAAAATATAGGCAGCAGATGTGGAAGTCGCAAATTAAAGAGAGATAGTGTGTGTGTGTTTAATTTACATATCAGGAAACAGCTGTGTTTTTTTCAATTAAATATTTTGTTTAACTTTATCAAATGTGGAAAGTACTCAAATACACAACTACGTATATGTATAAGATTTTTGATACACGGGTAACTATTCTGAATTATCTATAGTACGTGCCCGTCTACAACCATACGCACCCCTCTCGAGGTCTCGGATCTGTGGTCCTTTGGGTGCTCCGCCGTAGACACAGGTGGTTTTGATACGGGAAGCTCTGCCATATTCATATGCGACCTGTTGGACCTGCTGGGCCAGCTCTCTCGTCGGGGCCAACACCAGACACTACGAAGAGAGGCCAAAGACGAATGAGGAAGGTTTCCCCGGCTGTACGCACACACTGAAATAGTTAAACACTATCCAACATAAGTCAAGTGTAATTTGCACTCACAATTGGGCCATCTCCCCTCTCCAGGTAGGGCTGGTGGTTGATGTGTACAATAGAAGGAAGAAGATACTGCGGGGAAATTTAAAAAAACACAAGTGTCAAAAGGAAATCTAGCAAAACAATTCAACCGTTCTCCCATTTATCCTTTCTTTTTTAAGACTCAATTAAACATTGGGCCTCACGCAAAGAACCACTCATGCGACCGGATCATTTTAAAGTGGCATGAACTTGCCACGTTCAGCAATATTCTCACATTTGAATTTCTTGAATGGATCTCTGAAAGCAGGATGAAACCTATAGTACAGCCTTAGTTGTTATCATTAGGCATTAATCATGCTATTTTACAACTCTCAGGACGCTCATGTTTACTCTGGTTATTTACACGGTAATCTTAAGTTGCTGAATCTGATGTGGCACACTCAGAAAACAAAGTAAAAAAGTAAAGATACGAATTAAGAAGTAAAGATAAGAATACGAAAATGTTCTTGCATGAGGTTCAACATTTATCTTCAGTTGTGCTGCTGTTCTTAATTTGTACTTGATTTGCATATATTTTATGGTTTAGGCATTTCTATTCTAACGTTGTGTTTCTAGTGTTATGTGAATAAGCTCTTTATAACACAGTGTCATCATCATGGAGGAGGATGAAGAGGTAGCCTTACAGACAGCGTCTTTCCGGAGCCAGTCTGTGCGATCCCCACCATGTCCCTCCCACTCAGGGCCACAGGGAAGCCTTGACACTGGATCGCTGTCGGCTCCTTGAAGTTCTGCTGTGACAGCACATCCATCACATGCTCTGCCAGGAGGACAATCAACAAGACAGTTACACTCTGTACTCCGACCTTGGTTTCTATCTTTCAGTCATTTCCATCCAAAGCACAATCCTTACCACTATCAGTCAATGTTCTGTTATTGTAAACATACCATGAGTCCTTGTGAGACACATTTGACTAACACTGTAACTGGTCATTTAGACCTTACAGACATTACGATTTGTGTATTTTATAGTTTACTCACGGGGAAACTGCGCCTGGTGAAAGGCAGGGATCGCCCTTGGACAGCCAGTGCCTCTGATGGTGATCTCCTTCTTTCTGCAGAACTCTTCCATGTCAAGCTAGGTACAAAAAAGGAAACATACAGTCAGATATGGTGTTTAAATTATTCATATTTTTTGGAATAGCTTCTATTAAAACTATTCCGATTCAGACATTATATTAGGTATGACTGTACTTCATCATTAAGAGGTTTAAACGTGTTATTGTTTGCTGTTTGATGTATACATATTGCATGCAATTACAACATGTATGATGATGGCCATCAAACTAAAAAGAAACGACGGACATTGAAATGTGCTTAGCTTCGTCACTTTCCAGAAACGTTTCACGATTCATTAATGTTTGCGAGTTGCGAAGAGAAATATATCGATTTACCTGACTCATGCGTTGCACCTCAGGGTGTTCAACGTAGAAGTTCTTCTCAAATTTCGGAAGCTCGTCCATGTTCCATTTCTTCTTGCGTAGACGGTCGCCTGGATTCCCAAACTTCATTGGCGGCGGTCCACCGCGACTGTTCGTGGCCCCAAACCGTGGCCTGAGAGAGAGAGAGAGAGAGGGCAAAGAGATAAGAGCACTGGGCAATCAGCCAGGCTTTGCCTGCAGAAGTGTATACACTATATTGGAAACGGCCGCTTACAACATGCAAATGACTAAATATGAGCAGTTGCTGCCATTTTATATGGTCACCAAAGAGATCATGTGATAATTTATATCTGTATTTTAGGATGTAGTTTTCTCATGAAGTTCTGACCAGGGTGGCAAGTCTGCATCTTGTTTTTCTCTCTTACAGCTTAAAACAAAACAGTCGGGAGGGTTCACCATACACAATAAGCTAGCTACTTTTGTTCTAGTTTTTGGTCACGATGTGGAACATCATTTTCACAACTAAAAACAAATTACTCTTGGATCCCAGTAAATGTTCGTGCCAACAGACGTCGGTGGTAACACGACCTTTACCCAGCGCGATGTTGACAGTTAAAGGGTTAAATTAACGACCGGCTGGGGAGAGGCCTCGAGGCGGGTTGAGCTGCTCTAGCTAACGCTAACGCTAACGCTAACGCTAACGCTAACGCTAACGCTAACGCTAACGCTAACGCTAACGCTAGGTTACCTCAGTGTTGCATTTTCGAGAATACCAAAGTCTCCAACCTGCAGCTGCTCTGGGTCAAAATGCCTGTGTTGTGCTGTGGGATATTTGTGAGCGTGTTTCATTTCTGTATTTTAACAACCAACTCAACGTTAGCTACCTGTCTCGTCCGCGGTCGCCGTAGGAAGAACCCCCTCGCATCTTGACGGAATGAAGTGAATCCTCTCCGCGATATTTGTAACGTAACGTTAAGCTTTAACGTTTTCCACCGGCTCGTCGACCTTGTGCGCTGTTATAAAATGTTATTTACGCTCGCAAAAGGTGTCTGTTAGCTCGTCGATAGCTACGCCTCGCGTGAAACACGGAATTTAGTAAACAGTTTTTTCGTCTGCGTCACGTAACGTTGACCAACTGACTCGCACCTCCCCCCACCCCGGCTCTCTTTTGTGACGTAAATTCAACTAGTACTTCTACGTATCTTTGTTTCGATACGACGGACACTACGTACGAATGTTCACTAAGTAATCATGGTGAATATGATTTTTTTAACGCAGTCGTGCTTTTGAACAGTGGGTGGCGCTGTGTCAGAAACTGAGAGCCGGAACCGTAGAAGAAGAAAACCTTCAGGAAATGCCACTCGATTATTTGGGTTTTCCGTTCCTGCGTTATGTGCAGACTTATTTTTGGAGACATTGAGCCATAAAATATGAAGTTACGATCTTTATAATAGTATTATTACCAGCTAATATTAAAGTGGACCTTAAGAAAATGCCGTTGTTAATTCAAAATAGAGGACTTGACCGCATAACCTCGACTATGGAACTGTTCGACAAATATCCACATTTACAGGTTTGTTTCTGGAAAGTGTGGCTTAATTTATTAGTTTATTTGGTAAGCAACAGTGCATCATTTGTTGACAGAGAAGCTGTTAATGATAAAGCGAAATAGTTATTCCATTTATGAACGAGATTTGGGTCTGACATGTGGTGGCAGACAATAATCATAACGGGATAATACAACAAACTATCACGTGGTATTTTCATAATTACATCTAAAATAGTGTAACGTTGGGGAATTGTAAATGATGTGTGTGTTTGTCCTAAAATATAATGAACAACTACCATATAAGACATAAAATAGGAATAAAAACCACCCGATTTCTGACTTGATTGACACTATTTGAAATTATGTCTAGTCTTTATTGAGAATTATTTGACCTAACGTCAATTTAAAGGACATGGGGAGTTTATTGTCTTTACACGTATAACATTTTATTGAGAATGTTCTTTCATCAGTTGAAAGATAGGTCTACATTTCCCTTCTTTTTGACAAATATAAAACTACATTTGGTTGTCACATAATACGACGACCAATAAGATCCCTAATATGAAGGTTTACGGTCTGTACTAATAACTCTGAAGTAACACTAATTATTATTATAGACTGATGGTGTTTTTGTTTCTTTTTCAAACAATACATTATATATTTTTTATCTTGTGTCACAGGAAAATGCAAGAACATTTAGCTCCAAGCCACCGGTTGATGTCGACCCAAAGTGCCTCTTGTATGTCTCACAAAGAGAGTTTGCTGCCACAACACCAGCAGACGGTAAGTAAAACCTCAAAGTGGGAACATATCACCTGAATATCAACCCTTCATATTGCTCAGCTCACACACACAGAGGTTATTGTGACAGTCCCTAAATGTAGGAACATGTCTCTGTGGTAGAGTTCAGCCATAATACATGTTTTTACTTCTTCTTGATTGGACTGTTTGGTATGAAATCTAGAATCACAATATGTGTCTCTAACTTTTAGATAGTGCTTTTAAGTGAACCATTCTTGATCATAAAGATAACACCTGCCTTTTGTTGTACCCATCAGAATGTGTTTCAGTAATTGGATCTGGTGACGCCACCACCTGCCATTTGGTTGTTCTGCGACACACCGGTAACATTCCTTTCATCAGATTCCTCCTGTGCGTCTTATTATTGTGCCTGGGTATTCAGTTAGTTATGCCATTTTTTTAATTTTTTTTATCTCTCCCATTTTTTTATTCTTTCTTAGGAAGTGGAGCTGTTTGCCTGGCTCACTGTGATGGTTCCAGCACCCGGTCTGAAGTCCCGCTCCTTGTGAAAACTGTGACATCTCTGAGTGGCTTCAGTAAGGAGGGCAGGTAGGAAGCACACAAATAAACAAATAAACACGCATAATAAAGGTGCACATCCTATTCGGATGATCTTTGTTTCCTTTTACTTTGCTTTCCATTATGCAGACTTGAGCTCCATCTTGCCGGGGGATTTAACGATGAGTCAAAAACATCCCATAAACTCAGCCTTAGCATACTGGGTATACTCTTTCAACTGACCTTGTGCGTTATTGTGATATTATGCTGCCAGCAGTTAAGCTTTGTAACACATACAAATACTTTTGTTTTGTTTTTGTTTTACTTTACAGCAGAGTTCCAGAAACTGAAAGAGGATATTCATCTGGAAACATGTTGCATCACAGGTAACTTTGACACTTAACTGTTGTTTTACAAGTATCTACCAGTTCCGCCTTCATCTAGTTTACACTTCTGTTCTGTGTTTGTAGAAATGAATGACATCGTTGTTGATGGAAGTCATCGTCCTGTCGTATATGGAATAGGTAAGTGATGAATATGTTACAAAGTGAGAGTGTTAATGGCATGTGACCTCGAATATATTGTGTACATGTCTGTTTCTGCACAGGTGTAAATGTTAAAACAGGGGAAGTGTTCCCTTCATCATTTACTTATAAAGGACCTGCAGAGGAGCTGCGATCGGCAAGGACCTTCACCGGGGGAGAGGTACTATAAGATATATATAGATATATATATGATATATATTGTAGTATTCTATGTGTGACTATTTTAAGTAGATGGCACAAAAACATTCATCCAAAAACTTAAAGCCACCTGATTAACTATTTTTATATTTGATGATTATTAACCCTGAAATTAATAATTTGGGAATTGTTTTATGAAAGGACACAATGTCAATTCATCGATGCAGTTAAAAGTGTTTCCATTCTTCTTGCAGATGGCAGACATATATGACTCAAGTCGGGGGCTCGTTAAAGTCGGGCCTTGCAGGTGGTCTCCAAATCTGGACATTGCCTTCTGGTTGTCACAAGACGATGACACAATTTTAAAGGTAACGGATTGTGGAAGTAAGTACTCCTATAAAGAGAATCTGCCTCCATCCTTTGCAATGTGTCCCTATGTCCCATGCTTGATTCAAGGTCTCAAAAACTCTTAAAAGAGGAGTGTGAAGCAGCAGCCCTGAAAGTGACATAACACAGACTTTGACTGTGGTATTTCTCTCCCATGCCCAGTACCTGTCCACCTCTCCGCTGGCTGAGCCGCCACACTTTGTCCAGCACATGAAGACCACCATCCAGTTCCTTTTAGAACACCCCAACTCCGACAGCCTGTTCCCCGGGGGTCAGCCACAGCTCTACCACAGGACCGAGACGGGGGACTGGGAGAGGGCCGTCTAGCCAGAGAGATCTACTCGTATCTCTCACCGGACCTGACCATGGAACCTGACTGCTTTAGCCTCTCAGCTCAATGGATACACTGTGACCCATCCATCCGCTGTCTGTATTGTGTGTCATTGTGTCTTAACATGGAGGTAGTATCACCTGGCTGGAGCATCCTGCATGTGTGTTGAATGGCTGTCCTGACTCCTCTGGCTGGTCCAGTAAAAACAGTAGAGAAGGTACAAGTGATTCTGTTAGTGCCTGTAACTATTAGTTGTTCTCTTCTTGTGAGATGGCATCAAGTCTGCAACGTATACCATCTGCTGTGTTGCAGTAAATCAAGTTTACAGTCCTACTATACTTGGCTGTTTGGATTGTCAAAGAATTTATTAACTATATTGTCTTATGTCTAACACGTTTTTTTTCTTCCAATGCCTATTTTTGTCTTTTCCGTTCCAAACTTCCATTGTTGAGCTTATGGCAGTACAGTCAAGCACAAGTACAATTCAAACTTTATTCATTTGCCTTTATATTTTTGTCAGTCAGTTAATGTAAAAATCAAACCTGGCCGATCTCAAGCAAGTTGTAATCGGGTATTACAATGTAAAACTAAAGGTATGCTCTGGAAATCTATGCATAATATGTATTTACTGAGCATAAAATGTGAACACATGTGAATGATCTCAAACTTGCTGTAACTACAATGAAGAATAAGTTTATTTTTTTGGCACTTGCTGTTTAAAACGGTGGAAAAAAATACTATTTGCAAAGCTCTGCATTGTTGAACAAAGATTATTTTTCTCTACCAATGCACCTACCTGATGAACATGTATATTTTTCCTTCATCAGACCAGTGTACACCTGGCCATGAATGTGTATGTTTAGGAAACTGCATGTGTAGATGTGTATACTAATCTGCAGGGGGTGGTGTGGATTTTTGTTGTTGTTGGTCAAAATGAAAACAACAACATATAAACTGTATAAGGCCTTTTCATCAGTTGGGTTGTCCGGGTCATTGCAAGGTGCTTAAAGCACTCGGTGCAACTTTTGAACAGACTATACATGTTGCTAAATAAATGTAAATTATCAAATCAAGTATGAAATGGTCATGAGTGAATGAGTGAATGAAGTTGATAGGGTGGGAAATTGTTTCAGCATTTCAATAGAAAAAAAGTTGAGCTATCTACTTGGTCCAACTCTAGAAATGCCTAATGTATATATATATTTATGTGTATATATATATATGTGTGGTATGTTTATTTTTTGACCTTTTGTCCATTAGTTAACACCATCACTTTTTTTACATCTTGTACCACAAATTGACGGAATTCTGGAATGTGAAATGTTTTTTTAATTAGTAATATATAATGGTACGTTTAATTCTACTGAATCTGTACCAGATCGCCTCAGGTACACCGGTTGAACCACAATGGTGGCCTCCTGCCTGTTTGTTCTTCTTACGTAAAAAAGGGCGTATTAATGTTACGCCAACTGGCAGGTCCCGAGCCGGTTGTCGGATCGGATGGTGGATTGCAAGCAAGTATCCTCTCTGAGATTTACTCCACGAAGTTTCATTTTACGAGGAATATAAACACTCTGTCGTAGATGAGAACATGTCCATCGAAATCCGGACTGGAATCTTCACGCGTCCTTGTCGTGTCGTCACTATTCGTCGGCGCGATGTGTGAAGTTTAGCGAACATTAAATCTGAGTGAAATTTCCATTTTGCTGACGCCACGTTTCTTTCAACATAGCGACAGTAACTGTATATATATATAATAAATAATGAGACAGGCGTTTTTAAGACAAGTCCGCCGGTTCCCGTGGGCCACCAACGTGACGCTGTACGGCTGCCTGTTCGCCAGCGGGGACTTCGTCCACCAACGGTTGTCGCGGACGACGGACGAACTGGACTGGCGACACACGCGGAACGTGGCCGTGGTCGCGTTCACTTTCCACGGGAACTTCAGTTTCTTCTGGATGCGGTTCCTGGAGCGGAGGTTTCCCGGGAATTCGGTCAAGATGGTGTTGAGGAAGCTGCTCATGGACCAGAGCATAGCGGCACCGCTGGCCACCAGCGTCTTCTACACAGGTCACTGGGGCGAGCGGGACGGCGGGTACCGACAGTACAGATACCGACATGGCACCATAGATACCGACAGGCAGCGCCGCCGCTCCCATAACGCGCACTACGCGCTGTGCGTAGGGCACCAAGTCCTGAGGGGGCACCACAAAATAGGCAACTAAAAAATCCTCATAGTTATAATAATTATAATGCCGATATTATTTCAGTCTACAAATATTTGGCACCTTTTAGGCACGTAGCCTATATCACAAAACAGGCCCCATACCATCATGGCACCATAGATACCGTCATGGCACCATAGATACCGTCATGGCACCATAGATACCGACATGGCACCATAGATACCGTCATGGCACCATAGATACCGACATGGCACCATAGATACCGTCATGGCACCATAGATACCGACATGGCACCATAGATACCGTCATGGCACCATAGATACCGACATGGCACCATAGATACCGACAGGGCACCATAGATACCGTCATGGCACCATAGATACCGTCATGGCACCATAGATACCGTCATGGCACCATAGATACCGACATGGCACCATAGATACCGACAGGGCACCATAGATACCGTCATGGCACCATAGATACCTATAGGACACCATAGATACAGACATGGCACCATAGATACCTACAGGACACCATAGATACAGACATGGTACCATAGATACCTACAGTACACCATAGATACCGTCATGGCACCATAGATACCGACAGGACACCATAGATACAGACATGGCACCATAGATACCGTCATGGCACCATAGATACCTACAGGACACCATAGATACAGACATGGCACCATAGATACCGTCATGGCACCATAGATACCTACAGGACACCATAGATACAGACATGGCACCATAGATACCGTCATGGCACCATAGATACAGACATGGCACCATAGATACCTACAGGACACCATAGATACAGACATGGCACCATAGATACCATCAAGGCACCATAGATACAGACATGGCACCATAGATACCATCATGGCACCATAGATACAGACATGGCACCATAGATACCATCAAGGCACCATAGATACAGACATGACACCATAGATACCTACAGGACACCATAGATACAGACATGGCACCATAGATACCGTCATGGCACCATAGATACCATCATGGCACCATAGATACCTACAGGACACCATAGATACAGACATGGCACCATAGATACCTACAGGACACCATAGATACAGACATGGCACCATAGATACCGTCATGGCACCATAGATACAGACATGGCACCATAGATACCGTCATGGCACCATAGATACAGACATGGCACCATAGATACCATCAAGGCACCATAGATACAGACATGGCACCATATATACCATCAAGGCACCATAGATACCATCAAGGCACCATAGATACAGACATGGCACCATATATACCATCAAGGCACCATAGATACCATCAAGGCACCATAGATACCTACAGCCTACCAGGTAGATAATCGTTAACTCCAGAAACAGACCATACAGAACAACTTGTAACCTGACCCGGGGCCTCTCGGTAGTCCTGGGTAACAGACGCCGACTAGAGGTCACGTAAGTCACCACTGAGCAGATACTGTCATTATTACTGTAAGCATGGTAATAAATGCCACAAACGTACAATACACTTGAATACTGCCTTTTAAATGGATATTATATTACATTAGAAAAATAGATTTACTAAGTGCGGGCTTTCATTAAAATATAAAAAAAACACAATAAAAGAAAACACAAAAACACAACAGAGGTAAATAATATCACAGTGCAGGGAAAGGCAAACAGCCCACTGGGCTTATTTGAAGCCTCCACATATATAATATTAAAATGTCACAATATTATAGAAAAAAACACAAAATTAATATAAATAAAATATGTCTACGTAATATTATTAATCTGACGCCTGGCGGAAAACCGTAACATTAATCTACATTAAAAAACGCAATACAAATCTCATAATACTGCATTGTTCATAATGTGTATCGATAACACTGCTCGGGAAAACACAATGTGACATCTTTCTTGAGTGATTATGTGATGATTGCTGCTATAACACACACATCGGCGTGTTTATCGTCCCCGTACGTTGTTTTTTAAACCGCCCATCAGTCACAGAGTGAACGGTCTGCTGTGGGTTCTTCTTCACTCAGGTGTCAGCTTCCTGGAGGGAAACAACGACATCTTTGAAGACTGGAGGGAGAAATTCCTAAATACGTACAAAGTGAGTTGGAAACTGCGGATGCTCAATGTATTAAATACAAACAGCTCATTTATAATGTATTATTTGGTTATGGGAGATCTCTCCTGGTGTTATCTAACTCTGACTTTCACTCATTCATAATATACATCTAAATCTCTAAAGTTACAAGTTTTTTTCAGATTTCAGTAGAGATGTTAGTTAAATTTTTTAAAGTTTTTAATTGTATTTATGATGTGCTTTCTGTTTGTCTCTCCTTCCAGACGGGGCTTATGTTCTGGCCCTTTATGCAGGTAAATATTAACATCTCTCCTGCATGGATGAACCATTGTGAACATAGTGAAGACATTCGAAGTTCAAAGGTCCACTTGCTAATGATTATTAACTCTGACTCACACGACCTCATGAAGAACCTGAGTTGTGGCTCACTAAGCGAATATATTTTTTTTCCGGAGAAAAAAGAAGTTTTCTCTAACTTCCGTTAATTTCAACGGCGATAATAATGTGACACATTTTGAAAAACAAGCCTGCGGATTAAAGCTTGAAGGACCTCGTTCCAAAATATCATAACAACACAGAACTGACCGAGTGAGTGATGAACACCTTCAAACTTTAGACGAGCACTTACTGCTTTTCAATATGAAATGAAAGAAATGGAGGCAGGTTCCCAAAAATGTCAATGTTTCCTAAATTGACTCTGTTATGTCACCGTCTCTTAACTTTTAGTTTCTTTTAACTCGTCTTGTTGTGTGTTTCTTATGTTGCTGCCTGTCTTGTCCAGGTCACCCTCGAAAAAGAGATTTCTAATCTCAATGGGTTTCACCTGGTTAAATAAATGGTTTAATTAAAAAATAAATAATAATAAAGTGAATATAGATTCTGTTTGACATCTTTCAATGGGTACGGAAAGTATTCAGACCCCTAAAATAAATAAAAAATCTTTTTATTTCTCATTAATGTTCACGCAGCACCCCATCTTGACAGAAAAAAACAGAAATGTAGAAATTTGTTTAAATTTATTAAAAAAGAAAAACTGAAATATCACATAAGTATTCAAGTCAAGAAATAAAATGAACTTTTTGGATTTTAGCAAATGGCTGCAATGAAACATTTTAAAGGGGTCTGAATACTTGCCGTACCCATTGTATATATATATATGAATTATATTTCCGGTACGTGAACGTGTAATACAGCAGTACGTTGTAGACGCACGGTAATCTGTATCTCCTCCCTCAGCTGGTGAACTTCGCCCTGGTGCCTCTGTACTTACGGACCGCCTTCACCGGCTGCTGCGCCTTCGTCTGGGCCACCTTCCTCTGCTTCTCACGCCAGAGCGGCGACGGCACGGCCGGCGCCGCTCTGGCCCGGTTGTTCCCTCGCAAAGAGGACAACGGAGCGGAAACCAATGACAGGACGGATGCTGGAACAGTCGCATCTTCGCCTCCTCCGAAGTGAAGTGGGCGGACTCCGTGGATGCAGCGGCGTTCAGTGGTTGATGTTGCACTATCTGTGTCGTCTCACTGGGGTTAGACTAAAAAATGAGACCCACGTGACGCCCTAAGGTGCTTTTGGGAAACAGCGTATATGGCAAATGGGATGTATGTACAACACGTCACCTCCGTGGGAAACATTCAGTATATCTTTCCTACATTATCAGGTTTTTGTTTTTTTATAAGTCTTCACATTCCACAAGAGAGTTTTCCACATTCTCCTGCTTCACATCTAAGAACAGGAATAAGAAGTGAAATGTGGTGTGGCAGCTAATCTGATTTATTAACTTAGATTTTTTTAAGCGTGCTTCATCTCTAAGGGTTTACGTTTTAATTTACACTTTGGTACAAGAAGTGCTAAGTACACATGCATCGACAAAATAAACTAAGAAACACTAGAACAGATCTGAAAATACATGATTGATTTCTACATTTTCAACCTTTGTCCCCTAAATATTGCATCAATGAGTTACTACTGAGGACATTCATTTGAACTTGAATGTGTAAATGCTGCCTGCCTCGTCGTACTTTATCTTAATGTGGTACTCTATTATATATTTTTGCTTCATTTCCAAATGTTTATAACAGTTTGGTATTTTATAATTTTTTTAATTTGACCTTTTAGGAAAAACACTATATTTTCATCGCCTGCAGAGATTCTTGCAAAACACGTCGGGTTCCTGTGCCAAGCAGTTTTATATATAGGTCATATTTTATAAATAGTTCAGTAAAAAGAGCTGAATATGAGTTTAAATGGTTTATTGTTTCTGCAGAAGATCATTAATAAGAAAAAAAATGTAATTAACTTGTGGTCATGTATTACAAAGAGATTTGTCTATTTCCCCCCTCTGGTGCATTTGAGTGTGAAATCAGGTTGACAATTATGCATTTTTAATTAACATATGCAAGAGTGTTATTATATGAGTGTATCTGTCTCACAGACCTGAATGAATGTGAATTACACACAATAATAATAATTTAAATTGCAGAGTTTTGTTTCTAATTATTACTTGTATGCTGATGTGCAACACTGGAACTCAAGGATCAATTAATATCATATTTATTTCATTTTATGTATTTAATATTCCTAGATGTGTACTTTCTCAATATCTTTTTTTTAGTTTGGATATCACAAAGATCTGTCGGGGCTGTAATACAAATTATTTTATCACACTGGATAGAGATAAATAATATTTATTGTTGAATAAACTAAAACAAATCTCCCATTGACTCATTGTGTTTACTGAGCACACATAGACAACATAAATCAGTTATAACTTCGGTGACACGCTTGATCTGACATATTACATGTATGTTCTCTGTAGAAGTGCATCCAGGGTGCGTGTGTTCAAATATTATTAATGTGTCTATATTTCTTGAAGTTAAGATATAATTGCATCTTTTGTTTGAATATAATGACAACAACACTTTAAAGACGTGCTGCATGCTTTTCGCAGTCTGCGTTTTCACTCTGTTTAATCTGAGCTGCTTCGAAGACTTCAACATGAATAAAGTTGTCTCTAAATGTGTAACTGACTGCTCAAACACTTTCCATGTTGAATTCAAGTGTGAACAAAAAGGCCCCCTCTTCTGTGAAAACATCTCACTTTGGCCGATATTTCAGCCTAAAAACAGAGCGTTTTTTATTTATAACAAATACCTCAAATATAACCAAACATAAACTAATTATCGGACATGCTGATAACGGTGTGTGCCCGTTGTGTTTTATTTTTCATCTCGGCGCTATAGTGGGTGTCTTCCAAGTCTTTACATCTCCGCCCGTTCTGCGCATGCGCCCTGCATCCCTTTTTTTCTCGCATCCACACGTCGAGGCGCTTTGACAGCCTGAAGGAAGATGCTCAACGTCTCGGGTCGCTGGAGCCTTGTCACCGGGTGAAACTTGACTTCTCTGGAGGGACGTGCACCCAGAAGTGTCGCGTAGATATATTTTTTGTAATCCTAAAAACACTCGTGTGGTTTTCACACCGACCATGGAACTGAAGAAATCGTTCTCGGACACCGAGCGCGCGCTCAGGAGCTACGGCGCCGTGTCGGAAACGGCATGGACCGCGGACAAAGGTGAGCGTGGCGTGTGATGGAGAACACGATGTGGGTTTTTTGTTTTTTGTAACCGTCCGGTATTCAAGAATATAAGAATATAGCACGTGAGCATATGTTTTTTATATTGTTGAAAGGGTTAATGGCCCGACGTGACTCACAAAGGTTTGGGATGTGGGCTGTAGCGCCGCCTCGGAGCTGAAGGGCCTCTTCATCCCCCGGCATGGGGTTCTGATTCTGAATGAATGGGCCGAGGAGGAGGAGGAAACCACAAACACACGAGCCCAGAAACTTGTGTTTATTGGATTCAGGATCATAAAGCATGAAGCAGGAGCCCGGGAGGCTAAGAGTAATACATACTTAGACTCTCTGGATTTCACAAGAATACTTGAGTTTATGCCTAAATTAAATTGAATAAATACTACTTTCAGTTGATATTTTTTAAACATTTTTCGGAGGCTGAGAACAAAAAATAACATGTTCTGCACATGAATATCATGTTTATATTGACACAATACAGCATCACCTACAGCCTCAATGATAAAGCCGATGAGCAAACACCCCTGCAACACAATGTCAGCTATGAACACTGTATTTGGTGTATATTATCTCATCTATTTGCATTTAATTTGTTCTATTTAGGAATTTAGAATTATTATTCTGTTATGTGTCCACATGTGATGTTGTTATATTGCAAGTTTCAAAACCTATAAAGATATTCAGTATATTGTAAAAATAAAAGAAGCAAATTAACACTTTGGAATCACATTTTGCTTGATACATGACAATTATTATCAATTCATATTTTGTTGATTGATTTCACTAAACTACACAAACTACAGCCTGAAAAGTGACTAAGGCTGAAAAAAAACACAATTTCAACAGAAAACGAAACATTAATAGTGTCAGAGACGTTGTTGTTTATGGAGGTTTCTATTAATGTGTCCCGTGTGATGACGGCCGGTGAATGGATGACGCATTTGTGTCCCGGTCGGTTCCCCTGACGATAACTCCTCATCACGGGGCGTGAAAGAAACTTCCAGATTAAGTCAAAGAAGAAGAAAAAAAATAAATGCGGTGGATATTTATCGCTCTGTCTGTGTTTCTATTTGAGGAAATGTGTGTGTGTGTTCCCGGAGGCAGCAGCAGTGTGTGTGTGTGTGTGTGTGTGTGTGTGTATACAGTGTGACTGCAGGATGTGTCAGGGGCGTCTGCATCGGACGTCATGAAGAAGCTGACGGTTCCCTTGTCGTCGGAGTCCCATGCGGCCGCAAAAATCCTTCGCTCTCCACGATTATATTCTAGATTAAATCATAATCCATGAAGTTCATTGTATTATCCCGATTGTGTTAATTAAACGGAGCCATTCAAGTAATTAACTGTGTGAGAGGAGGCGGGTTCATATTTGAAGGCTGACGCTGAGCCCGGCGGACGAGTTTATCATGAGGAAGTGTGTTCCTCGTGATGTCTTCAGGTGTGTGTGAGCGTCGCGCTCAGGTGGGACGGAGCGGTCGGGACGGTGTCGAGCTGTCAGGGCTTCATGCGGCTCGGTGAAGAGGATGGTGAAGAGGATGGTGAAGATGATGGTGAAGAGGATGGTGAAGCACGTGGCTGCAGTGGGGAAAGAAAAAGACTCAGGGAGAGAGAGAAAGAAATAAAGAAAGGAACATGTGTACATGTGATGTGTGTGTGTGTGTAAAAGTTTGAGTGTGTGTGTGTGTGGCTGTGGGAGAGAGGCTTGAGGAGAGAGGGTGGGGAAGAGAGAGAGGCTGGAGGAAGAGAAGAGAGGCTGGAGGAGAGAGAGGTTGAAGGAGAAGAGGTTGAGGGAGAGGCTGGAGGAGAAAGAGGTTGAGGGAGAGGAGGTTGAAGGAGAGAGGCTTGAGGAGAGAGAGGCTGGGGGAGAGAGGCTGGAGGAGAGAGGCTGGGAGAGCGAGGTTGAAGGAGAGGCTGGAGGAAGAGGAGAGAGGCTGGAGGAGAAAGAGGTTGAGGGAGAGAGGCTGGAGGAGAGAGAGGCTGGGAGAGCGAGGCTGGAGGAGAAAGAGGTTGAGGGAGAGAGGCTGGGGGAGAGAGAGGCTGGAGGAGAGAGAGGCTGGAGGAGAGAGAGGCTCGGGGAGAGCGAGGCTGGAGGAGAAAGAGGTTGAGGGAGAGAGGCTGGGGGAGAGCGAGGTTGAAGGAGAAAGAGGTTGAGGGAGAGAGGCTGGAGGAGAGAGAGGCTGGGGGAGAGCGAGGTTGAAGGAGAAAGAGGCTGGAGGAGAGCGAGGCTGGGGAGAGAGAGGCTGGAGGAGAGAGAGGCTGGAGGAGAGAGAGGCTGGAGGAGAAAGAGGCTGGGGGAGAGAGAGGCTGGAGGAGAGAGAGGCTGGAGGAGAGAGAGGCTGGAGGAGAGAGGCTGGAGGAAGAGAAGAGAGGCTGGAGGAAGAGGATAGAAGAGAGGCTGGAGGAAGAGGATAGAAGAGAGGCTGGAGGAGAGAGGCTGGAGGAAGAGAGGCTGGAGGAAGTGGAGAGAGGCTGGAGGAAGAGAGGCTGGAGGAGAGAGAGGCTGGAGGAAGAGAAGAGAGGCTGGAGGAAGTGGAGAGAGGCTGGAGGAGAGAGAGGCTGGAGGAGAAAGAGGTTGAGGGAGAGAGGCTGGAGGAGAGGCTGGGGTATAGAGAGGCTGGAGGAGAGAGAGGCTGGGGGAGAGAGAGGCTGGAGGAGAGAGAGGCTGGGGGAGAGAGAGGCTGGGGGAGAGAGAGGCTGGAGGAGAGCGAGGCTGGGGGAGAGAGAGGCTGGGGGAGAGAGGCTGGAGGAGAGAGAGGCTCGGGGAGAGCGAGGCTGGAGAAGAAAGAGGTTGAGGGAGAGAGGCTGGAGGAGAGAGAGGCTGGGGGAGAGCGAGGTTGAAGGAGAAAGAGGCTGGAGGAGAGAGAGGCGGAGGGAGAGAGAGGCTGGGGGAGAGAGAGGCTGGAGGAGAGAGAGGCTCGGGGAGAGAGAGGCTGGGGGAGAGCGAGGCTGGGGGAGAGAGAGGCTGAGGAGAGTGAGGCTGGGGGAGAGAGAGGCTGGGGGAGAGAGCGAGGCTGGGGGAGAGAGAGGCTGGAGGAGAGCGAGTTCTCCCGGTCAGACTTGTCGGCTGTGGTGAGTCAGCTTTGTCCTCAGTTGGTATCCATGAAAAGTATACACACACACACACACACACACACTCACTCACACACACATGCAGACTGCAGTTGATGTTGCTGCAGGATGACGAGGAGCCGATATCCTTGACACACACACACACATACACACAGTGGATACATGTCATACCTCACATCTGGATTAGACGCTAAATAGTTTGTTTATATTCAGCGGCATGAAGACAGAGGACTGGAGACGTCGTGTTCATATCCAGATGAACAAGTGTGTGAAATATAAATGTTGTTTATAAACATAAAATCTTTAAACTTTCGAAGGCGTCACCGTGGAAACCTTTTCACTAAACTGAGATGTGTTGTTCTTCTCTAAAGCTCGACAAAGCTTCTTCTTCCAGAGCCACAGAAGATAAAAAATATATTTCATACACGCTGCTGAGTATTGATCAGTGCAATAAGTGTTTGCTCCGTGTAGTAAGTGGTTGTTAATTGGCCGATGTGGAGAGTGTGGGGGGGTCACGGAGGAATGAGCCAATCAGCAAGAAGCCACAGCTGCTCATTGATCTGTCAGGATGAAGATCTGTTTTTCCTCTTCATCAACAACCTTCTGCTTTGGAAAATATGAACTACACACACACACACACACACACACCGGTCCGTCCTCGACTTAAGAACTTCTCAGTTCACGAACACTCGCGAGATTTTATGGACAAATCGATTAGTTGATTTTTTTTATCTTTAAAGTCGAGTTCCTCCACAAAGAATCACGCGTCAGCGCCGCTTCAAATATTGTGAGTAACGGAGATGTGCTCGTGTGTTTCTAAGGAAATGATCGATTAAATGGATCTTCGCCGACAAAGACCAAAACGATTGATCGGTGGACTAATTAACCACAAGGGGGGGGGGGGGGGGGCGGAGCTTCGTGTCCCTCGTGAACCAGTGGTGTATAAAGTACCCAAAAGTCATACTTGAGTAAAAGTAAAGATACTTGACTGGAAAATTACTCAAGTAAAAGTAAAAGTCACCTATGAGAATACTACTTGAGTAAAAGTATTAAAGTATCTGATTTTTTTTGTACTTAAGTATCAAAAGTAATTTTCTGATATTAAATGTACTTAAGTATTGAAAGTAAAAGTAAAAGTAAATGCTGTTAATAAAAAAAACAAAGGGTCAGAATTTTGAGAATTATGAAGTTTATTTGTTTGGGTGCTGTGGCCGCCATGAACAAGGAGTATGAGCTCGGATGAACTTAGCAATATATGAATACTATGAAATTACAAAAATATAAAAACACGATTAACAAAAAAAAAGCAGAACCAAAAGTAACAACCAAAATCATCACTTTAAAGTGAAAAATGTATTGTTCATCTTCAAAAGAAGTTGATTTTCAAAATGGACAGATGTCAGTCTCGCTCTTCTGGGGCTGAAGACGAGTCCTGCGATGCTGAAGAGCCGTTCACATGGTGCAGGTAGAGTGTGTCTAGCTTCACAGGCCCTGGTGCAGGTAGAGTGTGTCTAGCTTCACAGGCCCTGGTGGTGCAGGTAGAGTGTGTCTAGCTTCACAGGCCCTGATGGTGCAGGTAGAGTGTGTCTAGCTTCACAGGCCCTGATGGTGCAGGTAGAGTGTGTCTAGCTTCACAGGCCCTGATGGTGCAGGTAGAGTGTGTCTAGCTTCACAGGCCCTGATGATGCAGGTAGAGTGTGTCTAGCTTCACAGGCCCTGATGCAGGTAGAGTGTGTCTAGCTTCACAGGCCCTGATGCAGGTAGAGTGTGTCTAGCTTCACAGGCCCTGATGGTGCAGGTAGAGTGTGTCTAGCTTCACAGGCCCTGGTGCAGGTAGAGTGTGTCTAGCTTCACAGACAGCAGCACACAGTTGGGAAGCATGTCAGCAAGTCAACATGATCCACGTCTCCATCCAGCTGTTTGCTGCTGTCATGCGCTTGAGATGACGAAGAAGAAGTCCTCTTCATCAGATGAACTGGACCTGGTGGCATCACCTAGCTGCAGGGAGGGTTCTTCCATGTGCTGCTTGAAATATTCCTGAAATAAAGTGAGAGTATTATAGACATGATAGAATTAATAACACTTCCTAACATGTCATGACCCCAACCAACAGTTTTGTACTAAATAGTTTGTTTTAATTTGAGGTTTATACATTTAGTTTCATGCACTGTCCGTGCATCCAGAGTTGATTTGTGAATATGTACTTGTATCTCTGGAGTTAAACACAACAACAGTCCCAAATCAATATCGTCGCCATTACTGGACCGTCACTCTTATAATATTAATACAAATAATGATAATAATAATAATGCTGTAATGATTAGCATTATATTATAGCTAAGACGACTCAAATCAACAAATTCTCACAACTGTCAACACTTCTTCAGCTCATTAACTCGCTAGAGATCCGTCTACTCCACTCACGCTGATTGTCTCATTTAATTGACGATAGCTAGCGAACGTTAGCCTAACGTACAACATGCGTAGGACAATCAGACACCTGTCTCCCCCCCTCCTGCCAAAGATATAACTTACTCCAATCCTGAGGACAACACTGCTAGATATCTTAACAGGTTTATGATGACTAAACATTAACGTTGCGGCTCATGGGGTTAATCTTAATTTACCTCAATGTGTTTCCTGAGGTTGGTGAGTTGTTGAAGGCCAATATCTCCGTAGCTTTCGGTCGGCATAAGAGGCACTTCATCCGGTAGGAAGAAACTTTCACTCCGACAAAAGAAAAGAGTTCGCCCAAATATGGCCACAGACGTTGATCTTGGTCCCCGTGGTTGAACGAGTAGCTTCCATTGCTGCTCCACATGAAATGAGTCGTATCTGTAGCCGCTCGCTAGCATCCTGGGCATCACTGGGAAGAGAAAACACGCGGCAAGGACCACTGATCCCCAACCTGGTGCTCGTGCTGCGTTCAGGTGCGCTGCGGTGTGTTCCACAACAGTCCCCGGTGTGCTGCGTTCAGGTGCGCTGCGCTGTGTTCCACAACAGTCCCCGATGTGCTGCGTTCAGGTGCGCTGCGGTGTGTTCCACAACAGTCCCCGATGTTTCTCATGATTATTTTTTTCCGTAGTAACGAGTAACGATACTGTTTCAGGGGAAATGTATCGGAGTAAAAGTACAAGTTTTCATTGCAAAATGTAGTGAAGTAAAAGTAAAAGTAAACAGAAATATAAGTAGTAGAATAAAGTACAGATACCCAAAAAAACTACTTAAGTAAAGTAACGAAGTACTTCTACTTCGTTACTATACACCACTGTCGTGAACACGCTGCTGCCAAATATCCAAATGTGGAGTTCTTGGCGACGGGAGACGCTCGTCACCGGCAGACGAGGCGGAGGACGAGTTCTGGCTCTGAGAACGATGACAAGTGACGGAGAAACGAAACTCACGAAAACATGAAGAGAAGTACGATCAGCATCTTGAATAAGAGGCGAGTGTTTGAGCCACTTAGGAAAGAACGGACAACAATGGAGACGCTAATTACTCCTCATGTCTCCTGCTGTCTCCTTTCCACCCTCCCTCCTCCCTACTTACCCTCTATCTCTCTCTCTCCTTCTCTCTCTCTCGCTCCCTCTTTCTCTCCCTCTCCTTCTGTCTCTCTCTACCTCTTTCTCTCTTTCTTCTTCTCCCTCTCTCTCTCTCCCTCTCTCTCTCTCCCCCATCTCTCTCTCTACTCTCTCTCTCTCCTCTCTCTCTCCTCCCCACCCCCTCTCTCTCTCTCCTCTCTCTCTCTCTCTCTCTCTCTCCTTCTCCCTCTCTCTCTTCTCTCTCTCCTCTCTTTCTCCTCTCTCTCTCCTCATTCTCTCTCTCTCTCTCCTCTCTCTCCTCTCTCCTCTTTCTCCTCTCTCTCCTTCTCTCTCTCTTCTTCTCTCTCTCTCTTCTCCTCTCTCTCTCTCTCTCTTCTCCTCTCTCTCCCTCTTTCCTCCTTCTCTCTCCTCTCTCTCTCTCTCCCCTTCTCTCCCCTCTCTCATCTCTCTCTCCCCTTTCTCCTTCTCCTCTCCTCTTCCTCCTCTTCTCCTTCTCTCTCCCCATCTTTCTCTCTTCTCTCCCCTCCTCTTTCTCTTCTCTCCTCTCTCTCTCTCCACTCTCTCTCCTCTCTCCATCTCTCCCTCTCTCTCTCCTCTCCCTCTCCATCTCTCCCCCTCCTCTCTCTCCCTCCCTCTCTCTCCTCTCTCCTCTCTCTCTCCTCCCTCTCCCCTCTCTCTCCCCTCCCGTCTCTTTCTCCCCCCCTATCTTCCTCTCCCTCCCTCTCTCTCTCTCCCTCTCTCTCCTCTCTCCCTCCTCTCTTTCTCCCCTCTCCCATCTCTCCTCCCCCCTCCCCCGCCCCTCCCCAGGTCATTCCGATGTGTCCATGGCAGAGAGCACCATGGCTCCGGAGGAGATCGAGGTGGAGATGTCTCGTATCCAGCGGCTGCGTGAGGTCCTCGTCCGCCGCGAGTCGGAGCTCCGCTTCATGTGAGTTTCTCCGATGAGCCGCCGGCGGCTCCGTCACGGCGAAGCTGACGGAGCGAGACGAGGATGGAGTCGACACGAGTGTCACCACGACTCCTCAACGTCGGTGTCCTTGAGTGGATAACGAGTTTTTTCTTCCTGTGTGGACAAAATAGAAAAAACATTCAAGAGTTATTTCCTTGTGATGTAAGTTATGATGTTCCATACAGAGAGAGGCAGAATATATATATATATATATATGTATATGTGTATTAATCGGATTGTTCAATAGAGACTAGACTATAGATTATGATTGTTCAATAGTCTCTATTGAACAATCATAATCTATAGTCTAGCCTCTATTGAACAATCATAATCTATAGTCTAGTCACTAGACTATAGATTATAATCACAGTGGCCACATAAATCAAAACCCCTTTCACAAGTTATAACGGCAAATTATTATTAAATCTTCTGAAATTATTACATATTTGGCATGACCAATGGTTGGAGCTCAAAAATAATGAATTTTGCATCGATAAAATGAATAAAATAAAATATTTAGTATTATTTCATTTGCATTTGGATGACTAATTAGAAATGTCTGCATTTTTTTGCCATCTAAATAATCTCTTAGAACTTTTAGGACATCACAAAATGTATTGATAGTCTGAGAAGGAAGATGTCACACTCCGATTATACGTACCTTAAAAGTGTTTCAAAAGGGACGATTTTGTTTTGTTGACATATCTTGTTGTTTTTTATTAAAAAAGGAGAATATTGAAGTGAATATTACATTTTTATAAAACTGAATTAACAGTGAAAACTCAACTGCCCTGTTTACCTTCATGTATTGACCTGTATCAAATCGCCTCAGCGTTGTGACGTATGGGAGAAGAGGCCGGTGTGTGTTGTGTGTTGTTTGTGTGTGTTGTGTGTTGTGGGTCACGTGACGCGTTGAGTGAAGCCGACGCTCATCTTAGAAAAGCTCACGCAGTCGATTACACGATCACACGCCGACTAGAAAGGCTTCATTAGGCTGCCTCGTGCTTTGGTTTCTGACGCTGTCAGGCTCCGTGTGACTCACACACACACACACACACACACACACACACACACACACACACACACACACACACACACACAGGAGCAGACGGCGTGTGAGAGTGCAGAAGCTGCTGGAATGCACAGATAGCATTGAGAGAGTGAAACACGAGGCAGAAAGAGGGAGAAAAACAGAGAGAGAGAGAGGAGGAGGAGAAAGAAGATAAAGGGAGGGGGAGAGAGAAAGAGGGGAAGAGGAGGGATGAGATGTAAAACGAAGCAACGGGGATAAATGCAGAGAGAGGAGGCTGTGGATGAGTCATCGGCCTCATCCATCACAAGAGAGATCTGGGGTATGGCTGTCACTGCTCCGCAGAGAGAGAGAGAGAGGGAGGGAGAGAGAGGGAGAGGGGGAGAGAGGGGGGGCGGGGGGAGAAAGATGGAGAGAGAGATAGAGAGGGAGAGAGAGAGGGATGGAGAGAGAGAGGAAAGAAAGAGGATAGAGAGATGGAGGGAGAAAGATGGAGAGAGATATGGAGAGAGAGAGAGAGAGAGGGAGGGAGAGAGGGAGAGAGAGGGAGAGAGAGAGGGATGGAGAGAGAGAGGGAGAGAGAGAGAGGGAGAGGGGAGAGGGGGAGAGAGTGGGGAGAAAGATGGAGAGAGAGATAGAGAGGAGAGAGAGGATGGAGAGAGAGGGAAAGAAAGAGGGATAGAGAGATGGAGGGGAGAAAGATGGAGAGAGATATGGAGAGAAAGAGGGAGAGAGAGAGAGGGATGGAGAGAGAGGGAGAGAGAGAGAGAGGAGAGAGAGAGGGAGAGAGAGAGAGAGGAGAGGGGGAGAGAGGGGGGGGCGGGGGGAGAAAGATGGAGAGAGAGATAGAGAGGGAGAGAGAGAGGGATGGAGAGAGAGAGGGAAAGAAAGAGGGATAGAGAGATGGAGGGGAGAAAGATGGAGAGAGATATGGAGAGAAAGAGGGAGAGAGAGAGAGGGATGGAGAGAGGGAGAGAGAGAGGGAGAGAGAGGGAGAGAGAGAGGGATGGAGAGAGAGAGGGAGAGAGAGAGGGATGGAGAGAGAGAGGGAAAGAAAGAGGGATAGAGAGATGGAGGGGAGAAAGATGGAGAGAGATATGGAGAGAAAGAGGGAGAGAGAGAGAGGGATGGAGAGAGGGATGGAGAGAGAGAGAGAGGATGGAGAGAGAGGGAGAGAGAGAGAGGGAGAGGGGGAGAGAGGGGGGGCGGGGGGAGAAAGATGGAGAGAGATAGAGAGAGAAGGATGGAGAGAGAGGGGGAAAGAAAGAGGGATAGAGAGATGGAGAGAGATATGGAGAGAAAGAGGGAGAGAGAGAGGGAGATAAAGAGAGAGAGAGAGAAAGAGAGATTGAGAGGGGCTGAGGCAGTGAAGTCCTGATGACATGAGTGGATTTTACGACTTTGGGGATTAGAGCTAAAATAATTAGTCGACTAATCCATCGTTCACACAGAAACCAGACGAATGTGGCAGTGAATTATTAATAAACAAGACAAACGTTCGCTCAGTTCGTATCAATAGTTCACTGAATATATTTGTTTTGATAGATCGGATCCCTTTCAGTCTCCGGCTGTCTCTCAACGCATTGTGCTCGTTAGTTTCAAAGTTCATCTCAAAATTAAATCTTACAACATTTAACACAATCTTAGATCAGGACGGAGCTACTGACGAGTTTATTATTATTATTACCATCAGCGCAATGGGTCTGAGTGAATGTCTTGGAATTATAAGATTAACATACATTACAAATAAGAGTCTTTTTACCCATCCCGAGTGTTACTTTCATCCGTGTTGGAATAACAAGGAACATATTCAAGTTTTAAAATCTATTTCTATGTTTTGGAAATAGAAGAACTTTTCATTCGATCAAAAAAACATACAATTGTTGATTTGCTCCATCCCACAGATCTTACAACTCTGCCTGACGTCACTCCGATCAGATTAATACAAACAAAACTGGAAGCAGTAAATGATATCTGTGATCTGATGGCGTGATGCGCCGTTTTCTTTTCTCTTTCTAGGCTGGATGACATTCAGCTCTGCAAAGACATCATGAGTTTAAAGCAGGAGCTGAGACAGATTGTCACCGTGCCAGGTACAGTACACACACACACACACACACACACACATACAGTATATACACTACCGTTCAAAAGTTTGGGGTCATCCAGACAATTTCGTGTCTTCCATGAAAACTCACTTTTATTTATCAAATGAATTGAAAATTGAATAGAAAATATAGTCAAGACATTGACAAGGTTAGAAATAATGATTAATATTTGAAGTATTAATTTTGTTCTTCAAACTTCAAGCTCAAAGGAAGGCCAGTTGTAAAGCTTATATCACCAGCATAACTGTTTTCAGCTGTGCTAACATAATTGCACAAGGGTTTTCTAATCAGACATTAGTCTTCTAAGGCGATTAGCAAACACAATGTACCATTAGAACACTGGAGTGATAGTTGATGGAAATGGGCCTCTATACACCTATGGAGATATTTCATTAGAAACCAGACGTTTCCACCTAGAATATTCATTTACCACATTAACAATGTATAGAGGGTATTTTTGATTAATGTTATCTTTATTGAAAAAACAGTGCTTTTCTTTGAAAAATAAAGACATTTCTAAGTGACCCCAAACTTTTGAACGGTAGTGTACACCCTATATTTTCTCAAGAAACGCAGCTGTAAGCACATCAGGACATAAACCTCTCAGAATTGATCCTGGACGTGGCTAAAAATAGAGTTTTTGGCAGGAAGCGCCTCATAACCGCGTTATGATTTATTGAAGCTGTCAATGCAGTAATACGCGAGATTGATTATGTGCCTCGTGTTTGGTGGAGTTATACGTTATACGGGTGAGATAATCACGCAAGGCGGAGGCAATATGAGCCGATGGGAACTTTGCATTAATTAACAGTAAACACACATTTTTACTCTATATGGATGTTTACCTTCGCATTGAAAATGAGGAAGATTATGTTTTGATCGCCGTGCATTTATTTATTTATTTGTATGCGTGTTACTCGCATAACTTAAAAAGTATTAAACGGAATCACATGAAATTTGGTGGGATGATTGGTTATTATCCGGGGAGCTTTTGATTAGATTTTGGGATCGATCGGGTCAAAGGTCATGAAAAGGTCAACATCTTCTTTTTACCATAGCACGGTCAATTTCTATCCAACTGGCATGCAACTAATGCCAAAATGTTCATAATTCAATGCCCAATCTTGTGATATGCGAAGGTATGCGCTCTACCGAGTGCCCGTTCTATTTTTGTGAGTTTTTGGTGCAGAATAAAGAATCAAATATTGGTTTAGCTCCACAGTTTTGTTCCAGTGCTGTGAAATGGTTCAGTGACGTTAGAAGCACCACGTCTTCGTGTGTCAGTGTGTGTGTGTGTGTGAGCAGGAGGGGGCTGGTGTTGTGTTCAAGGACACGCACAGCAACAAGACACATGCACATATCCATTAGCTGCTCTGGGAGAAGAACCAGTGACCTGTCAATCACAAGGTGGTAAAAACCACTTGCAATGTTAACCCGGCGATGGAGAGAGGGTGGACAGAATAACGGAAACGCCGGATAATGCTCTGCAGCTTATGTATTTGAGTGAATGTTGTCAGGAAGACTCATTGTTGATGTCATGATTTATGTTGATTTGAGTCATTGCTGCAGTCAGGATTTAAAAAAATACTGACATCATGAATCCTCCCGGTGAAAACTGGTCTCGAAACCAAGAAAGACATTTAAGATTTTTATTCCAGTTTCCAGCGGTCCTATGTGCAACTTTTCCTGAACGGTGAGAAAACAATGAATTTAAATGTAAGTTGTTTGTTTTACAAGAAAAGTAATCACAACAGGATGAGCATAAGCTCCTCCCACAACAAGTAAGACGACGGAAGGAAAAGAACCCAGAGTATTCATGGAGTTGAGCAGCAGACGCTTTTATTGCTTTTCAATTAAACTTTTCATTTATAAGACGAAGTAACTGAGACATTTCACTTGTTCAGGACTTTTAGCAGAATACATTTCTTTTTAGAGAAATACAGAATCTTAGATTACATTTACATTTGTATTATTATTGTGGAATGAAAACCCCCAAATGAACCCCCTAGAGGAGGACGAGACCTCCGCCCTGGCTGCAGCTTTGATTGCATTATATTGTGAGCCGTTCCTATTATTGTGTCCAGCCCCCCCGATGCATTTGGGATTAGGGCAAAACTGCACACGGTGACACAAAAAGTGCCCCTCGCTGACACTCCCATGAGCCACTGGGGGCCTCATGCATGCTGTTGCTAGGGAGGGTCTGGCAGCACAATGAGAGTCACGTGACCAACAGACCCCCCCCTTGACTCCTGACATCGGGAGCCCTCAGATTGTTCTGGAGGAATTTGTGTGTGTGTACTTTGGTTGCTTTAGAGTGTGACGGTATGGAAAGCTTCATACGTTGATCTCTGAATATATTTAAAAAAAGAGCTCTATCATTGATTTACGTCATTTAGTCAGTACCTTAATTGTTATAAATTATTCATGAGTTAATAATTCTGGGTCTGTGATGATGTTGAGGAGTCAGCTGACTTCGGTTCAAGGTCAGATGCTTTTTATTTCATGCGAGGGTATAAAATGTGTTTTCCGTCGTCTATTTCACGACTCATCATTTCTCTTCTTTGTTGTTCCACCCCCAGAGAAAGAAAAAACCAAGAAACACCGGCAGCGGGAAGAAGAGCTGATCCAGAAGATTCATAAACTGGTGCAGAAGAGGGATTTCCTGGTCGACGATGCAGAGGTGGAGAGATTAAGGTAGAGCACTCCCCCCTCACACAGTTAATACCCCTCTTTATTTGAATACACACAGAGGATGATTGAGGGAACAGGGGGAAGGAAACTCATTAGAGTAAATGTGAGCGGGACTGAAGATGGGGGGGGGGGGCAGGTCTCTTCGTCTTCATCACAGCTGTGTGTGGGAGGCTGACTGATGACCACGGCTCTGCGTTGTCATTTTTCTTCCTCCTCCGACAACGAGTCACTAAGATAATAACCTTCAGAGGCGAGATATTCACTGACAGAACAGCCTGGCTTTACGGCGCTGGATGAGAAACAAATACTTTAAAAAAAGATGAATAAAAAAGTGTGGACCATCAGATGCTTTAGTTTAATCAGTCGGTCCTGATGCTGCAGTCACCGTGTCAAAGTGTAACGTTGTGCCGAGTCGTCGTCAAATCAAAAGCAGTTTGCGCTACTCGTGTATCGTCGTCTCAGAGCTGAGAACAAGTGAAGATATCAGAGAAGTTAATTATCATTTATAGCCACGTCTGTGCCGGAGGAAGTCGGCGGATCACCAGAATAATTGGGATTCATCGCCTGGGGAAGATGGATATTTGTAGAAAATTACAAGATAAAGATATTTCATGGTGGACTGACTAATTATCGAGATATTTTTACTCCTGGCGTCAAAAACAAACAAAAAAAAAAGGACATGTTACTGAACACGCGGCTTCCCGGGAGGCATCGTTAACGCCAGTCAGCCGGCACGCGCATTACCAGGAAGCCTGAAACAAAACATCTAAATGGAATTCAGCCGTCATTAACTTTATTATTTTCCACTTGTGCGTTTCCTACCGTGACGAGTCTAAACACATCCTGTGGAAGAAAAAAAAGAAAGAAAGCACGAGGCCATTGAGTGGCAGCTGACTGAGCCTCTTGATTCTCTCAGGGAGCAGGAGGAAGACAAGGAGATGGCCGAGTACCTCCGACTGAAGCCTCTGGAGAAGAAGCTCAAATCCTCGCACAGTGAGTGACGGCGTTTTGAACACGAAGGTGACAGATGATGTTTTTACTTCCAGGGTGTGATCGTGTCTTTTTTTTCTTCTTTTCTCCCCCCCCTGTCAAGCTCCTCCAAAGCCGAAGAGACAAATCCCAGAGCCGCCTCCCAACAAGCCGTCCATCACCAAGTCCGGGGTGGCCATCATCAAGGACTGCTGCGGCGCCACCCAGTGCGCCGTCATGTAAACCCACGCGGACCTCGACGCACTCGCATCGCATCGCCACACGTCCCTTCCTGCGGCTCGGTGAACCTCGGGTTAAACCGCTTCTCACTTAAAAAAAAAAAAAACTGCTCAGGAATCAGGTTCGTCACGGAATAAGCAGATGCGCGCCAGCTCAGAGTCTCGGGGAGCTGATCCAGAGTCAGTGCTCGGGGGGGAGACTTCACAACGAGACACTCGTCCCTTCGTGTATAAATGAAGTAAAGGAACTGAAGATTGGATAAATGCGCGTCTTAAATTAGAATCAGATTTGGTCATCAATTAACATTCCTTTAAAATGACAAGGTGTATGATCAATATGATGACAGCAGCATTTACAGAACTACAAGCACAATATCCACAACGTGAAGCATAAATGCTGACGACACGTTACGGTCCAGTCATGTTTGACAACGGGTATTTATTCTTCCATTTCCCCCCCGTTATAAAACCAGTGAACCTTCAGGAGACCACTACGACCATCACACGTCACTCAAACAATGATTGGTATAGAAATGCTAGAAGGGAGACGCTTTTTTCTTCCGGAGCAAAGTAATATATTTGACTTTATTTAATATCGGCTGGATATCATATCAAAATGTGAGAATGGACTCTGCTGTCGGGTCACATGATGAGGTCACGCGTGCATTTCACCGTGACCCAATTCTGCAGTTTCCTCTGGTTCACGCCCACTTCATCATCATTAAGTCACCATTGTACATGGCAACACTTTAGATGCATTAAAACAGGGGTGTCACTCATTTTCACCGTGGGCCACATCTGCATCCTGGCTGCCCTCAAAAGGTTGTCACTGAAACATATAATTGCATAAACTACTACCCAACATATTGTTAAATAACTGTTTATTTGAGTGTAGAAATATTGAACATAACAAATGTTTTCTAATATTATAACATAAATCAATTTAATTTGAAACCTTCAAAATAAGTACAGGATATTGTTCTTATATTTCTTTAAAAAAATTTAAAAAAGGGGATTATAAGTCTTTCAAGTTGTCGGGCGGATTTGGCCTGCGGGCCTTGTGTTTGACACCTGTGCATTAAAACATGGCGACATGTTTCCCCCAGTCACATCACCGGCATCATCTCAGCCATCAACAACAACAACCAGGAATTTGAGTGGTGGTACATTCTACAACTTGCATCCTCTGAATTTAGTCTTACGTTTCCACGATAACGGGAAACAAATGCAACTCTTGTAAACGCCTCCAGTAGACCGTGTCCGTTTGTGTATTTAGGATATTAGTGCTTTGTCACTTTACCTTCTTTCTGATGACTTGGCGTTCTGTAGTGGTAGTGAATTTACGAAGGTCTTTATGTTGAATATTTGAACAAATATGCAGAAAATAAGCTGAAACTACCTGTAAATACATGTTTAAATAAAAAAAGAGCATCTTTCAGGAACACGCTGGCGTATTTGATTAATAAAAAAACGAGGCGAAATTGATGCTTGTGAAATTTATTAACAGAAATCTTTTCTTTTTTTTGGTCCCTTCAACGTTACAGTCACAGTGACTTAGTGTGGCGAGGCAGTAAAGCTGTGACATGATGGGTGGGGGGGGGGATGTCGAGGACACAACAGTGAGGCAATAAAGAATAATCAAAAGGCAGTTTTAAAGGACACCGCTGAATAAACATTTTCTTGTTGTGAAACGTGAAAACCGGTTGAAGCAGAATCCGACTCGGAGGTAAAGACACGGGAACACGTCTCGGCCCCTCACCGGGCCCCACGACCACAACTTCACATTTTGTATTTCATGAACCAAAACTATGCAAAAGTGCATATTTTGACAGGCGCGACGGCTTCTCGCCGATCGCGTCGAGCTGAGCGGAGACGCCGCGCGTGTTCGCGAGTCGGTTGCCACCGCGGTGCTCTGGGGGAGGAGCCGGGGTTCGCCCAGTCACAAAAAGGAATACAGTAAATTATTTTCAGCCCCTTTCCATCATCAACTCGTCATCCCTTCATCAAAGGACAGTAAAACATCGCAGGAGAGACCTGAACCCTAAGCGGCCGTTATTAAAAACATCTCGATTGGTATTCCGGTTATTCTTTTTGGCACGTTGGCAGGTGGAATCTCTCGGCTTTAAAAAGGCCTTTTCATACCAGTCTAAATTCAAGTTTGAAGAAAGGAAAGTATTAACACTGCTCCCGCTGGCTAAAGGAGGTAAACACTGGAACTGGACCGGACTGGAATGGGCTCTTCCCCATTCTTTGGCCCCTTTCTCTGAACACAAACGACCCTCAAAGACTTCGGCGGCGCCGCGGTCGTGCCAACGTCCCGGCAGCGGACATGATCGGGTGGCAATTTAGCAGCCAGCAATCTAGTAAACACTTGAAAAGAAACACACATCAGTAAGTAAAAACTCCTCTGCTAGATGTCGGCGACGGGGAGATACGATGGCGATTCCTTCGGCGCCGCGGCAAATACAAGCCATTGTAAAAGCCCGGCAGAGGGTCCTCTTGGTGCGCGGCGGTCGCCCGGAGCCGCTCCGCCAACGGCCCACCGCCGCTCGACCCATCTCTCTTTCCCCCGGAAACGATCACGACCGGCCACCTCGTCATTAAAAAAAGAAATGATAGTCAAAAACTCAACTGCTCCCCTTGAATTCTTCAACTCGGGCGACGACGGCGCCACAGACGGCGCCGACCAGCAACAAGGTTAACTCTTAAAAACCTTGAGCGTTTATTTATTTCTGTATATATATATATGGGTCAAGCCAACTCCAGAAAATCCCTAAAAATGTGGTGGAAATAAAAGACGTGATCTTAAAGAATGTCTTACCGTCTTTCTGTTCCTGTCTGCTCCTCCTGGGCACCAGCATTAACTCATTTATGCACACCGTGCATAATTCACACCACCTAGTCCAGTGTAAAACACACACACACACACACTAAACGCGGCTAAAAAGAACAAACGCACGGCGGCCGCTGGCCGAAGCCGAACGAGCGTCTCGGTTCTCGCCGCCGGGGTTTTAAAGAGTCGGCCGTTTCCCCTTCCTGAGGCCTTCTTTCGTGGCCCCGGAGAGACGCGGCAAAGAGCTCTGCAATAAATTAAGTCAAAAGTACAACAAGAATAAAAAATTCCTGAGAGCAGCGCTCGTCTCGATAATCAGAAAACCGTGCCGTGGATGCATCGACCCGTTACACACACACTGTAGATACACACCGCACACACACACTTTGGTCAACTCTTCCACAGACGACTAAATACTCTGCGCAATATAGAAAGGAACAGAAAATACGATCGTCGGGCTACTTCACGGACAAAAGGAGAGAATAGAGTTCCTCGGTGCTTTTCCCCCATAGAAGACTGAAAGGGTTTGTCTAAAGGTCACGACAAAAGCAAAAATCACCCCCAAAAGTTCACAGGAATTTAAAAATGACGGGCATAAATGAAATGCTCCATCTCCAGGCAGTACGCAGAGGCTCCTCAATATGGCGCGGGAGCTAAATATCTTTATAAACCTGTTATTTGTCAACGTGTATGATCGGAGAATTTGGGCAAGCACATTTCTTGGATTTAACGTGGAACACTTGGTCATCCCGAGCTTTTCTCCCATTGCTTTGTTTACAGTGGCAACCAACTCACCTTTAGACTCTCCATTCACCGTTAGCCGGCGAGCAAATAAATTTTTTTTGACAACGGAAATATCATTTTAACTTTGGAGGCGAAGGCAAACACGGGCGACGGTAAGATGGATTTGGCGAACTAAATAATTGCAGAAAATCTGCAAGGAGAAAATCACAGCTCGGTGAACATCGGAAAGATCTCGGCGATCGTGAACGGAGCGGACGAAGAACGAAGACGGCCGATGAGGGAATCGAGAAGAAAAGCAACGGCCCGTCGAAGAGGATGGAGAGGGGGCGACGCCAAAAGCTTCTCGGCGGTCGCTTCTGTTCCCTGTAGCTGGTCAACTCTTGTATTTAGAGTTACAGTATGCGCGCGTGTGTGTGTGTGTGTGTGTGTGTGTGTGTGTGTGTGTGTGTAGGGGATCAGAGGCCTGCCGTGAAGGAGAAGTTGGCCGCCAGCTTAATTCGGCTGCGTGTCGCTCTTCTGCTGGGACTGTCCATGGCCGCGCGGGGCGGCGAGGAAGGACGCCCGGCGACCGCAGGGTCGCCCGTGACGCCGGGCCGATCGGATGCGTCGGCGGCAGCCGCCGCTCCGGGTTCACCACGCACTGAAAACACACAAGTACAGATGAGCTTTCACCAAGGGAAAGACCGGAAAGATGTAAGGAAAAGAAAAAAGTGTGATTTACTAATTAAAATGCATCGTTTGCCATTTCTCCAACATGCTTTTTGAGTAGGGATGGATATCGGTTGGGCTTTTTACGATACCGGCGCTAAACCGATACTTAAAAAAGAAGAAGTACAAAACGACTGACATTAAAAACCTCTTTGGCCATTTTCCCTGTAAAAGCCGTCCTCATGGCCGCACTGACGAAACGGATATCAGACTCGCTACGAGCTAGCTAAAACATGGTTATAATGCTTAATTTATTATTTGTTGGCCTAATTTTATGAATACAAGACCAGCAATCAACGGTTTTCGGTACCCAACCCTATTTTTGGGAGCACTCGGAACACATGTGCAAGGCCATATATTCCACCATTTTGTTCATCAGTTAGGAAATCAAGATGCTTTTGACAAAATGTAAGATTTAAGCATCTAGGCCTTAAAATATAATAATCTTTAAAGTAGCAGACGGGTTGACCGGCTAAAAGCATAGTGCATTTTGGCAGAATATTAAAGTTTGGGATTATAACAAAATAAAACTATACATCAAATCTCGTGGTTATTAATGTTAGAATCCTGATTACTTATTTACTAAAGAGAAGTACAAACTGTTAAACTTAATTTTTTGCTGATTTAAAACACAATACATCCAACCTGGAACATTAAAAACGGACCTGATGGTGGAATCTTTTCCTCAAAGTGAATCAGGTCCTCCTCCTGGAGGAGGACGGGGTCTGGGAGCAGCGGAGGAGACGGGAGGTAGGACAGCACGGGGCCACACAGTAGATCTACTGCGGACGTCAGGCAGAGCAGCTCCGACTCGACGGCGACAACATCGCCACCTTGCAGGTAAAAACAATAAATAAACTAGAACGGGCACTCGGTAGAGCGCATACCTTCGCATATCACAAGATTGGGGATTGAATTATGAACATGTTGGCATTAGTTGCATGCCAATTGGATAAAAATTGACCGCGCTATGGTAAAAAGAAGATGTTGACCTTTTCATGACCTTGACCTTTGACCCGATTTATCCCAAAATCTAATCAAATGGTCCCCGGGTAATAACCAATCATCCCACCTAATTTCATGCGATTCGGTTTAATACTTTTTGACTTATGAGTGTAACACGCATACAAATAAATGGCGATCAAAATATAACCTTCCGCATTTTCAATGCGAAGGTAAAGAGCATGATGTCGTTTCATCTGATCAGAAGCAGAGCAGTCTATAAAAATAACACATTATTGTCATCTCCTTTTTGCACACTAGTAATTCTTTCATTCATACCAATTTTGACAAATGATTTCCATAATTATAAACTAAATTTCCATGACCAAACATTTTGGTGAAATCTCGTTTTCTCCATGAAAAGGTGAGAACATGTATAACCTTAAATGACAAATGAATGAGACAATAGTTTGAATAAACATTTATGTCTCGTCAGTTACGGTGCGTTCACTTGCACAAGAAAAATGTGCGCTGCGAGTATGAGAGTGCACGCCGGCTTATATTTTGAGCGTCATACTTTTAAAAGCATATTAAATATTTAAAACTCAGCGTAAATACACATATGAACATTTAAAAAAAATTCATTTTTTCCCACCATCAGGATTTTTTTCCAGGCCTGGAAATAACAATTTACACATTCCAGGACATTCCCAGGTTTTCCATGACCCAAAGGCTCAATAAAGCTCGAGCACTTGGTCTAAAGACATGCGTGACCCATGTTACCTGGACTCTGGGTTCCAGAAGTTGCGCTGCTAGCCGGGCTCTCCGTGTTCTCTCCCGGCTGGGGGCTGCAGGGAACTGAAGGGCTTGCCCTTGCTAAACAAAAACACAACACACATTCCCGTCATACATTTCTGTAGGCGTCAACTCAAAATATCACCCCCCACCCCCAAGATCCTCCCATCACTTCAGCCCACAGACATAATCACCAGCGCGCCGTGACATCACCTTTCATATCGTTCTTCAAAACGATAATCCTCTTGTGACCATGCCCTTTGATCCAGACCACCTGATGATGACACGACACAAAGCGATAAAACAATATGCAGATGCTTAAACTATCGGTCGTCCGATGATAATTCACAACGCCGGCAGATCTCACGAGGCAGGAAGCGCTTCAGACGCGCCACAGTAAAAGTTTGAAAAGCGTGAAGTCGAAGCCCCCCCACCTGTGGAATGGCGCCGAGCAGCTCGTCGGTGGAGGTGTATCCGTAGGAACGTGGTTCAAGGCCGCAGCCGGTAAATTTGTTATACGACCCTTGGAACTCGGTCAGGAAGATCTGGGCGTAGTGGTAGGTGTGGAGCAGGCCGCGCACGCTACGGGCAAACTGGTAGAGTCGGGTTAGCCTCACCCACTCGTCACCAGAACCACTGGCAGCGTTGCCAGCTGTGTCGTCGTCATCTTGCTCTTCATGGTACAACTGTGACAGAAAAATAGATTTTTTTTTAAACTACGCCGTTAGCTCCGCCTCTGTGTACAGGTGAACTACGCAATAAAAATGGAGACGCAGCGAAGCACAGAGAAAGTTTGACTAGTCAAAAGGAAGATGTACGAAAATATGATTACATGGGTGAAAAACAGTTTAAAGCCAAACTGACCAAGCATAGAGAAATCTGATGGCTTTTATTACAAATTAGAGGGTTCAAATACTCAGGGGCCGGATTTGTGTTTTTAGGGAAATGCAAATATAGATGCAGGGAGGTGTATACAAATGTACAAGTAAAAGATCATTAAAGGGGTGCCCTGTTTTATTGTATTTTTTAAATGTCAGACATGTTTGCATTTGTTTTATGTTAATATGTTTAAATGAATAAAAAAAATGAAAGGAAAAAAAGGAAAATGTAGAAAGCTCGAAGGAGTTTGAAGAGAACGGAAACAAAAAACTTAAATCCTCCACTCACCTCCACAAGGTAGGGCAGGCTCTTGAGCAACTCGCTGAGAGAGAGGAACCCATATTCACATGGGTTGAGCGGGGCCCCGTGCACAGCCAGGTAACGCTGGCTCAGCTCCTCCACGTTGAGGCCCCTGGGGACCTGCTCGTCCTCTTGGGACATGAGCAGAGCCAGCAGCTGGGAGGTCAGCGAGCGCAACGACTTCCTGTTGATCAGCTGCACCTCCCGACTCCCCGAGCCATCCGCCACCTTGGAACGGGAAGAATGCGGCGGTTTGTTTATTTATACATGAACGGGTTGGTTTATATCAAGTCTATAAGCTGCATTAGGTCACTGAAAAGAATAAATCATTAACAGGGATCTTACACATTTTGACCAATGGATTTCCATGACTTTTACATGATTTTAAACCAAATGTCTATGACCAAACTGAAATCTCGGTATAAACATAAACAATATAGAAAATGTTGCGTATTGAGAGCGCACGCCGGCTTATATTTTGAGCGTCTTTCTTTAAAAAAAATGTTTTAATTATTTCAAACTCGGCGTAAATGTGAATATAATACATTGCCATGACTTTTATGATTTAAGTTTTTTCCATAACTTTTCCAGGCCTGGATATTACCATTAAAAAAATTCCATGACTTTTCCAGGTTTTCCATGACCGTACGAACCCTCCATTAACACGTTTAATTGCCAGACGGTCCGTTACATGCTAATGCCACACTAAGAATGCTTTTGTTAACCTTTTGCTCATACGTGTGAGTTGCAGCGTGAGAAAGTTTCCAAAAGGTGGAGAACTTCTTCCTCGCTGGGTATTGAAATACATGGTGATGCTCATTAATCGGCTGGTTTAGACTCGCCCAAAGAGCTGAAAAACATCGAGTGGTGCACCACTCGGATAACTTGATGGCGTTTATCCATTAGACGTTTCTTTACCTTGACAACATGGCAGAGTTTGGCGAGCAGCGCCGGCAGGGAGCTGGCGTCGTAGTCCTGCAGGCGGAGGCCGTAGCCGAAGGTCTTGCTGTACTCCGTGAGCAGCTGGCTGACGGGAAGGCTGGAGTTCTTCTGAGCCCGAAGCAGCTTGACCAGCTGAGCGGCCAGAGCCTTGATGCGCTCCACTTCGGTCAGAGTCAGCACTTTCTCTTCGCCGCACTCCAACACCTGACCAAAAGGAAGGCGACGTGAGTGTTCACGGCAGAGAAAAAGGAAAAGGCATTTACACTACGGTAATTTAAAAAAGGTGGATTTAAAAACCCGGTGCGTGCCAAGCACATGACATAAGAGCCTGATCCTAGACAGAAGTGTTGTGTAAATAACACAGGGTTCACACACATGTTGACCAATGGATTCCCATGACTAAACCAAATTTCCATGACCAAACACTGTGAAATCTGTGTATATATTATTACAATAGTGGATTATCTCTGAGCTACTGTTGCTATAAATAAATCCAATTGTGCCGCGAGTATGAGAGCGTATGCCTGCTTATATTTTGAGCCTCTTTCTTTAAAACATTTTTTTTTAACTCAGCGTAAATGAACATGTGAATATAACACATTTCCAGGACTTTCCCAAAACCTTTGTGATTAGGATTTTTCCAGGTCTGAAAATAGCTTTTAAAATTCCAAAACTTTTCCAGGTTTTCCATGACCGTACAAACCCTGATATCAGTAGGAGGAGCAAATACAATAGGAACCACCTAATGACAGTGAACGATTAGCAAGTCTGTTCAATGAAGCAAATGGAAATGTACGACTCATAAACAGTCACTGACGTGCGATCCCTTCTCTTGGCTGCACAACATGAAATGATCATCGTAACAGAAACGCACTTTAATTGTTCCTCCTCGTTACGGGTTGGCGCACCGAGGACTACGAGACATCACACTGTACAAACAGGTCTGTGAAACTCACCACCACTATGTTTGGGATTGCCTCGAAGAGCTCCAGGAGCTTGGTGAAGCCGTAGTAGCTGAGCTTGCACTGGCGACCGAAGTGATGGTGGTACGTCGGGATGAACTTGCTGAACGCCATTCGGCAGTGAGGCTGGTGGCGAAGAAGGTCCACCACCTCCTTCCCAAACTGTTTCGTGCGCTCTATTTCCTCCACTGTGCGCTCTGCAGGTCCACAAGAGGGAATTCTTAAAATATAATTAGATTGCAAGCAAATGTCTGTTGTTCAACCATGTGGGGCAGTAAATGTAGACCATTCATGTATTTTGGCTATGCCCGGCAATTGTATAGTTTTAAGGAAATGTCCATATAGTCGTCAACATTCTGGGCTATGACAACCAAGTCATGTACGTTTCTCTACTTTGGTAATATGACAACAACCGTGTTAGTGGAAGACGGGCTTCTGCTGAAAATCCTGTGAGTAGAAAGGCTATTACGAAGAGATGGCACACGATAGAACCACCATCCCCATCACAAGATGGATGGGTGAAAATCCTGACCGATATATGTACGATATGGAAGTGTTAACTCACAGAATAAGAGCTCAAGGGGAGCAATGCCATGAGAAATGGACAATGTTTACACAATAGCGCGTGAATGTTCCTGAGAATTTATCTTTAGCTTTTGAGAGGACAGAGCAAACAAAGATTTCGCTGTTATTTTTTACTTGTTTTTAATTTCTGTATATACGCGTTTGATCTGTGATGGAGACAAAAATAAAGTGTAAAAAAAAAGAGGGAATTCTTCTGAAATCATCTACTAAAAATGATTGATAAAGTTTGAGAAACTAAACTTCGTATTGCTCAAAACAATTCTTTAAAAGTCCTCTTGTGACCACCACTTCATATAATAAGTATTCTTAATATCTCAAACTAGTTTGAACAGACCTCTCCTGGGAACAGAGATCACCGTGTCCATGTCCTGATGTGTGATTGTGATGGTGGTGTCTGGGATCTCAGTCAGCAGGTCCATCAGGTCACATGTGCCATAGTCGATTATCCTCCAGTCTCTGGAGAAGCACCTGATGCACAAGATCACATTACAAACATTAACGCTGAGGATGCATCTTACATTTAATACTTTTCCTCCAACTGTTCATGAGCTGGATTCACAGGCAGGTGAACTGATAGCGTCAACAAAAAACACCTTCAGCTCCAAGCCGTGTCAACTGACCAATGGTATGCCTGCATGAAGTCCTTGATCGAGACTTGTTTGCTGACTTGAAACTTGAGTAGTTTGAGAAGGTCTTGGGTGAAGCGCTTCACTTGAGCCCGATGAGTCAGAGTCAGTAAACGCTTGGTACCCATGCCCAATATCTGAAGGCGGAGAAAACAAACGCAATGTGTAAAATATAAAGAAATAAAGTACAAAAGATCGTCATCAACCTTAATTAATACCTGCAGGACATGTGGAACAGCCTCCAGCAGCTCCAGCAGCTTGGAGTAGCCGTAGTCGGAGACGCGGCACTGCTTGGCAAAGTGATGGTGGTACGAGGGGATGAACTTGCTCATGGGCATGAGGCAAGAAGGCTGACTCTTTAACAAGTCAATAATCTCACGGCTGAATTGGATGAGCTGTGGATTGCCAACCGGACTCTTGCAGCGCTGAATCCATGGCTCTACATGAAACATAAAAGATAAAAAACACGTCATGTCAGAAAAGGGTAGGTCTGTGGTAAAAGAAATAGCACTGGATATGGTATAGTAGGACAACGTGCCACATTTTGAACGCCCCTACCGGAGTTTGGTGCTGGTGGTTTGTTGTGGATCCACTTGATGACTTTGAAGCCATTCTGAGCCGTGACAATGGTGATACTGGGAACACAGGTAATGAGGTGCTCCAGAGGAACACCGCCCTCCAGCGTCTCATTACCCAGCTGGAGAGGGCTGAATTTGTCTGCATAGCAGTCTGGAAAACTACATGGAAAACATAAGACGTTACAAGACTTCATAATTGTTTGTGTGTTGATTTATTTATTTTTTTAACAACAAATTCTGAATGCATTAATTAAAGAACCGGTTGTAACCTGAGTAATGGAAGAGTTCCCTCATGCGACTGCAATAGACCGTGGACCTCAGATGCTATGGTGCTCAGGGACATCACAACAAAAGGTATTTTATAAGAGTCGGGGTCAAAGTCAGCCTCACTAAAAAAAAAAAAGAGAGAAGAAGATTTAATTAGTAAGACACAATCAGTTATGGAAACTGTGGGGACACTCTGCTTCAGTTGTATAGTTCAGAGCAAGTGAGAGGGGAACAAGCTGGGTCAAGATGCTACAAGGTAGGCTTACGATTCAACAGGGGAAATACCATTTTAATTCATATAATAATGTAAAATATTTTAACGGTTTCAAAGGAACTTCGAATAATTGATTCAGAACGTTATACCGTGTACAAAATTGTAATAACCTGAAGTCCCGCTGCGTGAAGTGTTCTCTGCAGACGGGTTCATGGTACTCCAGCTCCTCGAACACCACGGGGCTGCCGCTGGTAGAGGAGGAGCCCTCCTGGGAGTGGGCCGATCCCAGTGGACTCTGACGGATCTGGCTGCTGGCCAGTAGGCACACCAGCCTCGAGCCCCCTTGCTCCCGCAGTGCCACCACCTCCGGCAGTCGGTACAGATCCCCAACCACCAGCTTCCGGGAATATCTGGTGAGAGAAAGCGGCGCATATGGTTTGGCAGCAGAAACTGCGGCGACAAGCGTATAATCGTTGTGGAATTGCGACAATAAAAGTGGAAAATGTGTACGAGTAAAGCTTTTCATGTCGAGAAAAATGTTCTTACTTCTTCTCATAGATCTCTGTAAACTTGAAGAGCGGAAGGCAATTGGCTGGTGCGTCTTGAAGAATGCTGATGATCTCTGTGCTGTATAATTTAAAGAAAAGAAAAAAGCTGATGTTTACCCCCCGCAGTCGAAACCAGAACATATAAAAGAAACTCAACCACACGTAACTGTACCTGAGCATGGAAAGGGATTTGTTGCCGCCACCAGTGATCAGAGACACCTGAATGCGCTTGCCTCCGATCTTATAGCGGTGCAGGCCGCTGACTGCACCGATGGCCTGCTGCAAGGACAACATCTGGATTGTGGCCTTCAGCTGATAGTCAGTGTGGGGGCTAAGCTCCACAGCTTTCACCTAGACAAAACAAGGTCACAGACACCGGGGTGAATCAGGAGTCTAGTAGAAAATCTGCACACAAATGCATCTCAAGTAACTTTTTGTTTCGGACTCCGATAAATGTGTTCATCAAAGATGCCAGTCAATAAAACTTTTCACGGCGGCCGTTTGTCGTCCCTGTAGGAAAAGCACCGTCATTACTAAAAATACCAACGATGGTTCTGTTGTATTCAAGTGGTCCAAATAAGATTGAGCAAGCTTTCGGGATACACCAGCACCCTGAACTCAGAGTAGCTAAATGGAATTCAAACAATTTTATCTCTACACATTTTCTACAAGTGACAAATAAAACATCTATAACACTGAAGTTGGCCGTACCCGTCCATAACGGGAGAAGGTGTCGTGCAGCATCTGCTGCAGATCCTTGCGGGACATTCTGTAGTCCAGGTTGGCCACCTGGAGCTCCGCCCCATCTGAGAAGGGTTCAGGTGGACCTTCTGGACACGGATTACGAGTGGTAGCCAGGAGGGGTGAGGACCGGCTGGACAAGCAGGGCGACGCACTCCTTTTGTTAAGAGAAGGGCAGAGACGGCTTTGAAATGAGAACTACCGTTGAATACGAGGTTTGAGCTCTCTCTGCAAGAACCAATGTGTCATGTTAACTTCTTCAAAAATGACGAAATGTCACCTGGATGACCAGGAGCCCTGTGACGGGACGAGGGGGCTGAAGCTCCTGTGCAGGTTCAACTTGCTGAAGGCTGAGGGTGTGCTGATCTGGAAGTCCTCTGAGCTCCTGTCCGCTTGTTCTGCAGGAGATTCTGTGACGCTGCGAGGGAAGGAGCCGTCTCTTCTGAACGGAAAGATGAGAAAAAGAACATAAACGTCTGTCCCAAGGCTTCTAAATGCTTCCTAATCCATTTTCTCCACAGTTTGATACGACTTGTATCATTCTTCTAGAATAAATATCAGAAATAAGTGTGAAAACAAACTGCCTCCATTGGCAGATTTTGAGTTAACGCTTGTAGTTTCAAACCATAGCAACAAAAAGTATAATATGCCAACAATTATCAAAGGAATTTTCATATTGCAAATAAATGACATTCTTCTGTCTAATGTCCCCTTTCCCTGTGTGTACCTCCTCCTGTACATGGACTCGCCAGTGAGGCCAGGCCGGGGCAGCTGTTCCACGGCTCCCGTCTCCCCATTCCTGAGGGGGGAGGAGGAAGCGGCGCGTCCTTTCTCCGGGTGGTGGAAGCTCATTCTGGACTTGCCCTCCAAGCTACCCGGCTCCTGAACCAGAGAGGCAGCAGACATCAATACTGTAGCTGTTGACTGGCTGGATACGGCTCATGCAGTTACGTGTGCATGCAAACATGCGCTTATGTCCGACTAAATGTATGATAAAATGAGTTAAAGGCATAAACTGGTATTCAGAAGTTTAGCTAGGGATGCACTTAAAATGTAGAGGTATTTAAAATAAACGGGCAGTCTAGAAAACACTAATATTGCACATCTTAGTTCTGTGGAGAGCTCTGCTATGGAAAGATTCTGATCAATATGTGTCATGTTGTAGTTGATAAATATTCAAAGCCGTAGCACATAGTTATGCGATGGTAGTCAAGAGTCTTCCAAAGAAAATGTGATATCATAAATCAAATAATGTTAATACAGTATTGCCATTGTGCAGGTTTAAAATGACATGTAATGTAATGCAATATATGGTTTAATGTTTTCCTTCAATTCAGGAGCTGACTGATTCATTGGCCCCACTCCAAATTAATTCGTACTGTCCAACTACAGTCAAGTCTTAAAACACTCATCCCGAGTTTGAGTCCATCGATACAGTAATCAGTTTGAGAGTCGCTCTTCTCCAGGCGTCCACACCGATGGTTAGAGTAAAGAGAAAACAGACATGCCAAGCCAGTCACACCAGCCACCCACAATCAGTTTCATCAGGAGGGGAAAACTACAGCGTCCAAAACAATGAGCAGCGGCATGGCGCAGGTTGTATAAAGCGGTACATCAGCACTGATGTACTGGGGGAAAAAACAATCAGAAAATCACAAGCTATTCATGCACAAATATGTCGAATGACCAATGAATATGCAGGACAATAAGGGATACACGAAGCACGAATGACAACTAATTCATGCTAGCACAGGCAGACAAATGAAGGCAAGCGAGCAGCTACAGGTGGTTAGTCAAAGCAGCAGTTAGAGGGACATTGGGTTGCAGCCCAGACAAGGAGAGAGGGCAGCGGAGGTTATGGGGAAGCAGGTGCTGACCTGACGGGGCTTGGCTGGAGCACCACCGGGAGGCCCACTGCACCCCCTCCTGGGGCTGTAGGGCCTTTCAGGCACCGTGCCAGGGGCATGGCACAAGCGGGTCGCTCGCCGCGGCCTCCTGGGTGACTTTGGCATCCCCAGGGGCAGAAAGGAATAGGAGGATGGGGATGGGGGCGGGTCAAACATTACATCCTGGCTGTGATAGTTCTGGGGCTGAGACTGCAGCTCAGGCTCGGGACTCGCGTCGCCTCGGGGCCGCGGGGAGAAGGAGACGCTGATTCGGCGGCCAAACACATCCTCGTTTTCCATTCGCTTGCGGGCGCGCGCGGCCGCCTCAGTGCTGCCAAAACGGAGGACCGCTGTGCCCTGGGCCATGCCCAGCACCTTGCCACCACAGTTGTCTGATAGGCGGCGCAGCCTGAGCTTCACGGCGTTCCGTAGGCTCTTGTCACAGATGACAGGGAGGTTGTGAACATAGAGGAGGTTGAAACTGGGCTGAGGGAGGGGAGGAAGAGACAGGTGCCTGTCTGGTTTGTATAATGTTCACGTAAAAACGAAAAATTCCTTTGAGTTGAACAATTTGAAGAAAGCTCAGAGTAATATAGATTCTGAAAAAATTGTTAAGATCCCTAAAAAAAAAAATTGCTTTGGTAAATAATTGTGAAGTTGATAAATTCCCATTCTAACTGCCTTTCTGCCCTCTTGTAAGTCCACACTGAAATTAAATTATCCACGGTAATGTTTGCCAGCAACTACTTACCGTAGAGTACATTCATTGTTATAAATAAGTTCAGTCCTAGTGAAAGCATTTGTGAGGCCTACCTGTGCTTTGACAAGCATACGTGGCGGCAGATCAGCTGTGATCTCCTGGAAGGCCACTTGGCGGTGGGCGTGCTGCAGCAGGGCCAACGACGTACGGCTGCCGTGGACCAGGATTACCTGGAAACCATGGCGATGACGCAAGTCACTCAGCTCACTTGCAAAGTTCACATCCGCTAGTTAAAAAAAGAAGAAGAGAAAAGAACACAAGTGTCATCACAAAAACCCTTGTGGCGTCACGGCTGTGGTTGATCAGTGAATCTCAGGTGAACTCACAGGATACGAGGACAACCGTCGCAGGCGCCGTGTGAGTCTCAGCGAAGCGTCTCAGGCTCTGGCGAAGCTTGTCATCGGCAGCATTCTTGGCCGTGGCGTTGATATGTGCAACAGTAACCTAAAGAAACATTCATTCATTTTTTTAGGGAAGTTTATAGAGATGTTTGTGTCATTTTATAAAGGGCAATGTCTAATGTAGAAATACCTTTATCAAATAGGTTCTATAGCATTTGTTTTAGGAACACTCCCAATATGCAGTATGGCGCACAAATAAAAATGTTTAAAAAAGTGAGCTCAGGCCAAGTGTCGAAATATTCTATCGAAAGATTATGATCCCACATGATAGCATGGCCAACTCTACCCATCATAAACTGGAGCTCAATGGTGTTCATTCCGGATGTAAACGTCTCATTAATAGCGTAATCATGAGAAATATGCATGAAGTATAACGGTACCTGGCAGTTGTTGAGCTCTTGGATGACGGCTTTACTCTCCTTGCTGATATCACAGACACAAATGAATTCAGCCTCACGGTGGCCCTGGAAGAAATGGCTGCGAATACGCTCGACCACAGCACCAGCAGAGCGTCCGCTCGGCACGCTGCAGTTCTCGATGTCCCAGAAGACGCCCACCGGAGGGATGTTCTCGGGACCGCCATTCTCTGGCGAACCTAACACAGTTTGCAAACAATCACTTAAAAACACACTTAATAGCTTTAAAACAACTTGAACTAAATCAGTCAAATCAAGATTCCACAAGATCAACATTATACATGCCGGAATCAAAAATGGGAGAGTAAAGAGTCTACTAACCATACTTCTGGCCAGTCTTGCCAAGGCTGGCTGACGGCATGAGCATCATGCTTTCAGAGGAGGTGCCACAGCCATTACAAATGGGAATGGGGATTGGAGCAGTCTGGGGAATAGGAGCATTGGGCCATGCCTTTTCAAAGTCTGATGCCAAACCATTTATGGGCTGCAATTAGGTACAAATCAGTATAACGGTTAAGAGGGGGGGAATAAATAAAATAAATAAAACTAGCATCAAAAGCAGGCAATACTAACAATACATCCTAAATGCATATTACAACACCACATACACAATATCAATATGGCGGGGTCATCCACCCATATAGAATAAAGTTACTTACAGTGATCTTTAGGGTACAGAAATACAAAGACAGGCCACAGTTATTGAAGTGAACTCTACCAACCTTCAACAGGCACTCCTGGCAGTAGTGCGCCCCCTTCACACAAACCGTGCGTTCTACATTTAGGTGCATGGGATTAGAGCAGAAGTGTGTCGAGGTGGTTGTGGTGGTGACGGTCGTGCGATCACCGAACGTGGTTCTCTGGGATCTTCTGGCTGACGGGCAGCAGTTCACACCACAAGTGTAGTAGCCGGAAGAGGACAGGCAAGCGCCATGCAAGGGAGCGGGTAGAGAGGAACCACAGGGGAGAGGGGAAGCCAGGAGCGCGGAGGAGGGAAACGGGCCGGGCTGACTGCATGGAAGAGGTACAGCTGGATATGTGTGGAGAAGCCCCGAGCAGCAGGAGAGGTAGGGTTGTGACGAAATGGGCTGAGAGGTAGCGACAGAGGAGGACAGCGGAGGTTGATAACCCAGACTGGGAAAAGAATCAAGAACTTCACCTCCGCTTCTGCAGCTAATGTGCTCGTACTGATGAACAGATGAAGCTACAGAGCAAATGCCCGAACTGCTAATACTGCTGGTTCTGATGGGTGCTCCCAGAGAGCCTGGGGCCATATAGAGCGAGACGACGCCAGCAATGCTGCTGCTGCTGGTGTCAACACTTCCACCACCTGATAACCCAGAGCCGTCTGTGCTGCAATAGTCACAGTGAGAGTAAATGCTTACTTGAGGGCTAGCCCCCTCTTGTTGCAGCTGTGATTGCGGTGGCTGCTGGAGGGAGTCTTGTGTAAGCGAAGGAGGCAAGCAGGGAGGAGGCATAGGGAGAGGAGGCATAGGGAGAGGAGGCATAGGGAAGGGCTGGGATGATTGGGAAGAGGATGTATGGGGTGGAGGAGGAGGTACATCTTTCAGTTCCAGCACAGCCCTTCTGCTATCCATGCAAGTGTTCTGGAACATAAAATCACCAGCGGATTTCACTTTAAGTTACACGGTTCTGTTGATTACAGCATATTATTACAGTCACTTGTTAATATTTTCTGCAAAGGACAAACATGCAATCTAAATAATCAGAATGGGTGCGCAATGGTATTAACAGAACCCTCAAAGCGTGCGATTAACACCAACCATATTTAACAACTTCACATGGCCAAGTCTAAAAAGAAAAAGGTACTGTGCCTTCTCTACCAACAATAAATGCTGATTTTAGAAGTATAGCCCAGCATTTCCAAATCTGCAGTTTGTTGATCAGCTGAAAGTTATTATGCAACGACTAGTGCACCCATTTTTTTCTTTCTTTTCTAAAGGACTCACTGCTTATAATTATATTTATTTTTGGACAAAAGTCATTATCTGATGTGTATGGATTATGACATTTTCCACCGTTTGAGTTCCAAATGCAACAGTTGATTGGAATTAATGTTACGGTAAAATATGATAAATATGAAATAACAAATTGCACCAGATTGTTGCCTCACACCGTATATCTGATAACGGGCCTGAATGTCCTTTGAATAGATATCGATTCTACTTCCTCCACTCTCCCCTACATGCCGGTGTATCTTTCGATACCTGGACTGTCCACATTAAATACCTACTTCTTTGTCTGCGTGATGAGCGGTGGTGGTCTCATTGGTGGGGAAGCAGTCTTTGAGTTTCCATAGCAGGGTTGAGGCCTCCGTTTTGGGGTGACTGAGCCACGGGAAGTGTCTCGAGCTGCATATGGATCTTTCCTTTCCCAGTCCTTCCATTATACAACCCAGAGAGGACTTTCACCATGCTGTCGCTCCTCGTCTCTCTCATGCTTTCCTGTGAAGCGAAACAAGAAAGTTCAACAAGTAACCGACAGACTAGTTAGCTTAGTTACGTCACTTTTTTTTTTTTGTCGGTCAAGTGAGACACTAAAAAACGAAACATCCAGAAAGCACAGGTCTGGTCCAAAGGTCATGACGCTAAGTTTGACTCAACGCAACTTCGTAACGAAGCTAAGCGGACTCGTCGTTATCTATGAGAAACGAACACTTGCTGAGATTAGAGCATTTAACTTTAATGGAGGCAATTAACGCAACGGTCACAGCCCCCCCACCCCCCCACACACACACACACACACAAAAGTACAGCAACCGACGTTAACAATACATTAGCTCCAAGCTAGCTCACGTTCCCGTTGTTCGAGTATCTCAGTCGTTGTTCGCGGCGGATGTGATGCTAAATTATAAGCTAACGTCATATAGTAAACTAGGTTAGCTAGTTAAACTGTCGGCTAACCGCTAGCTGGCATTTGTTGGCTTAAATGAACGTTAACGGTAAACGTTTTAGACGGTAAAACGTGAGATAACAACAGACACCATTTGTTAGCTTGTCTAAGGGACACCGAGCTGCTACCCCTCATTCTACCGTTCATTTCCTTTACGGTAAACAAATAATATGATTTGCTTCTGGCGAGAAACGTCCCAAAAAGTTTGTTGCCTCGATACCTAGAAAGGTCTCCTCTTTCACATCCTCCTCCCGTAGCTCCTCTCATCGAGCGCTCAAGAAACCCCGCACCTTTTTGTAACCTACTGTTGCCAGAAAGCCCGCACAGCTGTCGCAAATGTTATTGTTATGACTGGCACGCGGCTATAAGATAGCGTCATTTTTTTATTTTATATAGCCCTATCTATTTCGAATGAAAAAAATAAGTGTTTTCGTTTTTAACTAAATAAAATTAATACAAATCTGGAAATAATTTTGAAATTGAGCTCCAAAATGTGATTGCAAATCATGCACTGATTTATCACTGATACAGCTGTGATCATATTTTATTTTGGCCTATAGACATATGTCCCTAGAAAATGATTTTGGAACTTTCCCCTTCATTGCATATTGAATCATATTCAATATTATGTTTTTTAATTGAATCAACAAATAAATGCAAATAATTCAATACCTCGTGTTTATAAAAAGTAGCAGTCCCTTGTGGTTATCACTTTTCTCTATTTCTTGTGATTGAATAATTGCCTTCCAGAGAAATTACATTTACTGAAGTAAATACAGTTTTGTGTATTTCCATTTAATGCTACTTTTAGCTAAATTCACTGCATTTGAGAGCGATTTTTTAACATCGATTTTCATTAATAATATACTTTACTAAACACATGCATAAACCTATTTTGACCATCTCAAAATAGCATTGTTTGAGATTAAACCAACCATCAATATAATAATCCAGTATTAAAATGCATTCTAAATAGAGCCATTATTATGCTCGATTAAAAGTACTCAATATGTAGATCATTTAATAAGTAATTTAATTATGGAGAAGTCACTCAAAAATAAAGACTGCCATATTATTATTTGTCACTCAAGCAAATAATGTCCCAACATGTATTTCATCAATAATGCATGATGTTGCCTGGCAGGAGCACTTTACGGCTGAGTAGTGACCTCTAGCGGGACAGCCAGCCAGTCCCCGTGTTGCCTTTGAGGTCTGGACCACAGTAACGGGACAGCAGGTTCAACCATCAGTTGGGAATGGAGATGAGTAAACAATAACGGCTGTGTGTTTTATACATTACTTATCTTTCTACTTGAGAGGTTGTTTTTTTAATTCACTGAAACCTCAGTTCTTTTTGAGCTAATTGAAAATAGACTCGACTCTACCGTCAATTAGAGACAACGCCGGCTTTGTTGTTCCCCTCCGTCATGGCGATTGCCCACCTAGCCACCGAGTATGTTTTTTCCGATTTTTTGTTAAAAGACCCCACGGAGGCCAAGTACAAAGGGCTGCGTCTGGAGCTGGCGGTGGACAAAATAGTCACGTTCCTGACGGTGGGTCTGCCTTTGTTCCTCATCTCCCTCGCTTTTGCTCAAGAGGTGTCGGTCGGTGAGTTGTTGAATTTATGAGCATCCTTTCATCATCTGGAGGTTATACTCCTGCACATTTTTGTCCTCACGTAGAATAATGCACATTCTATCTTAAGCTTCGTTGTCCCTCCCTCACTGCAGCACGTTTATTCAAATAAACCAATGCATGTGTTTTGCATGAATGGAGGAGAGTTATATTCAGTAAACGGACAGACAAAGGAGAGGTGTGAATGTTGGAGAAGGTGTGGTTTAAGACCCCACCCTTCACCCCCAGACAGAGAGGCAGCCATACTGCTGCTGCTCATGAGGATGAGGAGGATGGGAACTTTGGGCATGGCAGTTTATAAACAGGTGCCTCACGCAAATTAACAGCAGGTATTCTGCATTCCTCTTTAGTGCAAAACTATATATGTATATATATATATACATATATATATATACAGTATATACATAAATAAATAAATAAATAAATAAAAATTATATATATATATATAAATCCTAGTACACGCTGTTGTCTGTTGTTACCATTAACTATAACAGAAAGATACAATTGTTGTGGTCAGCTTTTGTTATCAAATTATGGTAAAAAAAAGAAGAAGAGTTCATGCGCTTCATTGCCAAAATCCCACTTATATTTGACTTTGAAAGACTGAATTGATGGCCGATCACAAAGGCGGAGCTGTGGAGAGCACATCTGGGCTTTTTGTCATATTAGGGAAAGCACAGGTGTTACTAATATCATTAACGATGGCTCAGTCAGCCTTGATAGGGTGACAGTGATGCAGGGATTCAGTCTACTGTAATATAAATGGATGTTTTTTTCCTCTTCTTCCGACAGGTGTTTCCAATTTATTATCACTCTAATTATACCGGCGACTCAATATTATAAACACCACTCAGCACAACACAATAAAATAGGCCTTTTTTCTCACAGCAGACATTTGACTCTAAATTGATAAGTGGCTGAAAATATGTTGATCCATTAGGTGAATGCACAGTGCTTCATTCTCCAACCACATACTATATAAAGACCGAATGTGATAGATGGAAACAAAAAAATAATAATTATGTAGTGAGAATGTGCTCCGTTGGTTTAAAGCCTCATTCTGTAATATTAATATTAATACGACAGCCCCCGTAGTGCCAACATATTACTGTCTGCTGGCTATGTGGGTCATTTGAGGGGGATGGCATGATTATTGACACAAATATATGCTGAAAACAACCCACAAACAAATTAAGCCATGGGTGCAGAAGAGGGAGGGCGGACAATTGTTGCAGTGTTTGTTTTCTCTTTTCAGAATCATCAACATGAATGGGATTAACTCTTCACTTTCCTCCCCAAGGTACCCAGATCAGCTGCTTTGCTCCCACTAACTTCTCTTGGAGACAGGCGGCATATGTGGACTCGTTTTGTTGGGCAGTCCTACAGCAACAAAGTGACAGCTCACCACTATGTCTGCACAAGGTACTTTCATTATCAGCTGTAGATGCTTATTGACGTATTAACTTTATTGTAATGTATCGTTCAATTAGCCCCTTGACCAATGAGATAGGCGTGAAACTAACTACACAATGCTAATGCAGTTTTAAAAAGAGAAATGCCTCATTTTTTTATGTTTAAAGGTATACTTATGTAGGGCAAATAGCGAAATTTAGGGATATATAGCGTTAATTAGAGTTATCCGCCCACCGATATTATCTCATAATCAGCCTAATAACGTAATAAATCATTTATTTTGGTGATTAATCACTATTATCTTAATGCACACATTAACTATCGGAAATTAATGATCTCAACTCAAATAGAACAAAGAAAAGAATATTTAAAAGAGAGTTGATAAAGAGACCAGTTGTAAATTAGGAAGCATATTACAAGCGTATCTGTGGCGGGCAGCTGCCATCGGGGACGTCAGGAGAAGAGGATGGTGCAGCGACAGAGATGAAGATTAGTGGACGTTGAGGTGACAGACTGATGCATAATTAAATCTGCATATGGTTTTGTGGGGGTTCTTTTAAAAGCAGTGTTTGGTCAGACAGATACCAATCACCCGTCATGCTCACCCAAAGGGGGCGTTGTCAATGTTCAGCCCACATCTGGGCACTCTGTCCCACAGAGGCCAAGAGGCCATGAGGCCGTGTATCTGAATGTTAAGACAACTTCTTAAATGGCCAAACATAGTTACTAAATAACTAACGTGACTAAAGATCTGGCGTTCTGATGGAGTTTACAATGAGACCAGACAAGACGTTTGTATCTCTAATGGTTGGTTAGATATTTTCACCTGATGTTAACATGCCTGCTTGGGGGGAATTTGGTTATAAACAATAACAAATTTGATTATATTAAGGAATCAAATGGTAAGAAAAGTAATACAGTCATGTATTACAGCATATTAGAAGTGTTTATGTGGAAACAAAGGGGAGAGCAAACTGTTTGACAGTGGAATGGGTTGATTGTCCAGGCGGACAGGCGATGAGGTAAGCGACTTCACAGTTATGTGCCCAGACACACATTTCAGCCTGGAATTTCTTTTGATCCAACCTGTTGTTGGAGACTATCATCCTTTTTAATCTCACCTTGAAGAATGTAAAACAAGTCTGTCGGCTGGAAGAAAGTCCCAGTCATGAGGGGAGCCTGGGTAATGTCAAACATGTCAACATGTCAACATTAGCCGTTTCTGGTTAATCCTGTCTCTGGGCTGTCTCCAGGAGGGCTTTCATGCTCTTTACTATACATACCAGTCTTGGTCAGTTATCGAGTCAGAGTGGCCCCTAATGGTCCCACCACTCACTTACAGCTGAAATAAAAGGGATCACAGTCTGGTTTGTAGGCCACTGGAAGACATCACCTTGAAGCTGTGTCTGCATTCTGCTCCTAAATGTCCAGAAATCATTTGTTGTCTTCTTTTTTTCCTCATGCATCTTTCTTCTGTTCTCTCTCTTTCTTGTGATTCCCTCAGTTCTTCCCATACATCCTGCTCTTTCTGGCCATCCTCATGTACATCCCGGCCCTGTTCTGGCGTTTCTCTGCAGCGCCGCACCTCTCCCCTGACCTGAACTTCATCATGGAGGAGCTGGACCGCTTTTACAATCGTGCCATTAAATTTGCCAAAAATCTAGCATCCTTGGATAGCCAAGGTTCACCTGTGGACACCCAGAGGTAAACACCTTTTTATTACTCACGACCATGTCCTCTTTAGCAGGAGATGAAAGGATCTTTTTCAGGTCAAGTCTATGGCGGTTGCGTTTCTAAACACTGGTCTCTTTGTGCAAAATGTCCTTCTCTGCTGCAGTGCTTTGGATGTGACCGAGGGTTGCTTTAAGTACCCTTTAGTGGAGCAATACCTGAAGACCAAGCGCTTGTCTCGCGGCCTCGTGGTCAAGTACCTGTCATGTCGCGGCCTGACTCTGCTGACACTCCTGCTGGCCTGCATCTACCTCGGCTACTACATCCTACACGCCTCTCTCACCGACGAGTTTCCCTGCGACCTGCGTACAGGGGTGCTGAAGAACGACACCACGGTGCCGTCCGCCGTGCAGTGTAAGCTGGTGGCGGTGGGTGTTTTCAGGCTGCTCAGCTACATCAACTTGGTGGTGTATGCGCTTCTTGCTCCGCTGGTGGTGTACGCTGCTCTGGGACCAGCTCGCCAGAGCTCCGGCTTTCTCCGGCCCTACGAGCTGCTGCCAGGCTTCGGTTCTTTGGGCGTGGTCACGCCCTTCTACAACGACCTCAGTATCTACCTGTTATTCCTGGAGGAGAATCTGAGCGAACTCAAATCATATAAGTGTCTGCAGGTGGGTCCAAGCGCAGATACTATCACTTAGAATTTGGCATCTGCAAAGACACACAGCGTTTTCTTTTTCTGTGAAAATTAATTAAGGTGTCTTTTTTTATTTATTTTTTACAGGTACTTGAGTTGTTGCAAAATGCTGGTGACGAGGGCTTTGACACCATGTGTCTGCTGCGAACTCTGGGTCAGGTGAAGACCGATGTGATAGACAGTAAGAAGACGTGCTCACGCAAGACCAACAAAGAAACTAAGATATGCGAGGAATGATTCCTCTGAGGTAAGAAGGACGATTTATTCTTCTAGTGGGAGCTGTGTAACTTCAGTTAGATGAACTGCGGTGGATTTAACCCTGAACGTGTTTTTATTTTCCTTCTTTCCCATTGATTCAACAGAAAAAGAATCAGATCTGCTGTGGTGGAAAAGAAGATCAGTGAGACAAACCTGTGCACTTACATTTATTTGAGTTACTGGTGATGCATGTATTGCCTTACAGCAGTGTAATCCATATCCTCTGTAGTTTGGCCAACAGACATTTTACTTCTTAGATATCTTATTTTTAGTAAATGAGAATATTCCAAGTCTCAAGTCTGAGGCGATTTGCTGCAAATTCCTATCTTTTTCTGTGCTACATGCTTCTTTTCTCTTGCCTGATATCGGACAGAATTGTCAACTTCTTTAATTCTGCTGAGTTCAAAAGTCTGGACCTAGGCAAACTTTTCTCAGGATCTCAAATACTTTCCAATCATAATTTACAATAAAATCTATGTTCCTTGCTGAAATTTGTACATTCAATTTCCATTTCCTGTCCTTTATGTTAGAATAACATTTAAATTAATGTTTAAAATATATTTCCAGCGTGGGATAGGTCGAAGATATCGTGATTGATGACAGTTTGTCTATCCAAAGGGAGCACAATATACAAAAATAATTGTTTGGTAATATAAGAACCACCAGAGCTGTCTGGACTGTAAAACATGTGATTATGTATGCATAAATGTGTCGTTAACAATAGTTGGTATACCGTATGTGCAAAAAAACAACACCTTGGGTTGTCCAGACAGATGGACTGATGGCCGCTCTGCATTTCATGTGAAAGGTGAATTCATATTCTTTGAAGGAGTAATATGCCGATAACAGTTGTTGTCAGATGTAAAACCGTTCAGGGTTACAATTAAGTTATGTTCCATTATATCGTTATTGCCCAATTCAATAAAGTCAAATGTGAATACATTCCACATCTCTCTTCTTGGAAAATACATTAATTTCCAGAATACACGTGACCAGCAAACTAGAAACATCTGTACTTTACAATGCAATGCAAAAAACTGCAATAAATATGATACTTAAAAAGTAATCATGAATTGATCTTGATCGATGGGGCATTGAGGCTTTACTTTGTGGTAGTGTTGTATTGGCATTATAAAGTATTCCTATGTGGAAAGTAGGTGGGAAAATATTATAAACACTATACAACTGATAATAGTCAAACATTTAAAGACAGACATCACTTCGTTTGTTGTTCTTTGTTGGGTCGGACCACTTTGCCTTCACAGCTCAGTGCATTGTGTCCTGCCTGGAGCTCCGCCTCCCGCGCAGCTTCAAGCGCGTCCAGTGATTTGATTGGATAACACGTTGACGACGTCATCTTTATTGTCCAATGGCGTCCGAGAAGGGAAGCTTCGTTTGTATTTGGTTGGTGAATAGAGCACCGTCTTAACGTAATGGGAGATTAGTTTGGACAATCACAATACGTCTGTTAAAAGTCTTTAACATTTGGTCTCGGCTCGTAAAACATTACCCTGAGCTACAGTTTTAATCGTTCCCTCATATGCGGGTGAGTCTGACGAGTGTTCGTGTTTTTAATGTGTTGTGTTGCTAACGTTAGCTCGAAGTCGCTTAGCTAGCTGACTTAGCTACGTTAGCTTAGTTGACATGCTTAGTTACAAACGCATTCAGTTCATATATTTACTTCTTCGTACGTGATATGAATACATGCTAAACATGCTTATGTTGTTTTAGTATATCCAAATACACCGCGCTGTAGACTAACGCTAGCTAATCGTGTTAGCATTCGCTAGCTATCTTGCTGGGATGTTTAGGATGTCTGTGCTCTTGCTGGCAGGAGCAGAGGATATTAAAAGCTCTCACGTTGCTGTGGTTTACAGTTAGCTCTCCGATTCCCATCATCCTGACACAACGCTGCAGACATGGTGGAGCCAACGTCACACACGTTTGCATCCCTAGCAGAGGAGCTGGGCTTCTGGAAGGAGCAGTCAGAGGCTCATCAGCAGAGGTACCAACACGAGACGTTCACATTAAGAACACTCTCCTCCCTTGGATATTTTGAAACGGGCATCTGAAATGACAAGCATGTTCTACAGCATGGGGGAGTGAGTGATTGGTGGTCGTTAATGTTGTTTTGTCACCAGGGCTGATGAGGCTCAGGAGGAGCTGCAGGAGTTCCAGCAGATGAGCCGAGAGTACGAAGCGGAACTGGAAACGGAGCTGAAGCAGTGTGAGGGGCGAAACAAAGAGCTGCTTTTAAACAACAACCGACTACGCGTTGAACTGGAAAACATCAAGGTAAAGCACCTCGATTGTACATGGGGCCCCCTGGTGCTCCAGCTACTGAAGAGTGATGAAGACGGACAGCCTGTAGCTCACCCAAATAGAGCAAAACTGCCTCGCTGTTATGCAGCTATTTTTGTTCAGTGATCCGTGGGGGAAGGAAAACATTAATGAGTAACATAAATACAGGATTTCCTTTTTTAAAAACCTGGTTGTCTTGGATTAGGAGGAGAAAGAACGTTCAAAGGGCATTTCTGCCTCAGCTAATGTCGGAAAGTACACCGATCCTCTGATTCAAACATCTTTAGTTGCATTGATGTGCATTCATTTGATTTCTGTGTGCTGTTTGCAGGAGAAATTTGAGGCTCAGCATTCTGACGCTTTTCGGCATATCTCTACCCTGGAGGAAAATCTGGCACAAACCACAGCAGTGAGAGATCACCTGCAGAAATACATCAGAGAGCTGGAGCAGTCCAACGATGACCTGGAGAGGACCAAAAGGTCAGTGTCTTAAGACGTCTTATGCTGCATTTTATGTGAGCGCTGCATTATGTCATCGTCTAACCATTGGGCTTCATCATCAAATCACACTGCTGGCCTTGTCTCTGGTACACACGCACAAAGTTAAGGCTGTAGCACGCAGAGCCAATATGTACAATAGCTCCAGTGTTAACTTTAATGGCCCATCCTCTCTGTTCCTAGGGCTACCATCATGTCTCTGGAGGACTTTGAGCAGCGAATGAACCATGTCATTGAGAGGAATGCCTTTCTCGAAAGCGAGTTGGATGAGAAAGAGAACCTGCTCGAGTCCGTTCAGAGGTTAAAGGATGAATCCAGAGGTATGTACACACACATCTCAAGTTTGCAAGAACTGCTGATCTCTGCAAACTGATGCATATCATCCCTAACTCAGGGAAATTTGATAGCCAATGTATTTTGAGCATTTGGGAAAAATCAGAGTCACACAATAAACTTGTCTTTTAGAAATGTGTCGGTATGGCCTCGAGATGTTGTCTTGCTTGTGAAAGTGCAAGATGTGCAGAGCACATGTTGATCAGCTGTATGCTCAAGTGTATCCAAACGGTAGACTTGATGTTTATGACGGGTTTTACGTTGGCTTCGTGTTATAAGACACTTGCGTTATTGTTTTGAATTGCCGTTTCTCGTCTTCGTGGCTTATCTATTTTGCCTGAAACAAATATTGTACTTTTCCGGATCCGCAATGGGAACTGATGCTTTTCTTCAAACATGTGGCTCTTCATCATTTTCAAAAAGCTGACTCTGTTCTGTCTTCTTTGCGTCAGACCTTCGCCAGGAGCTGGCTGTCCGTCAGAAGGAGAGACGTCCGTCCAGCAGCCTCGGCAAAGACGCGGCAGATCTCCCACCCATCCCCGTCACGCCCTCCAAACCCATCAGCTCTTTTGCCACGCCCCCTCCTTCCAGTATCCGACGAGGTGAATAGATGATACTGCCGACCACAGTAAAAGTGGCGATATGAACGTAACGTATTATGACGTGTTCACCGACTCGGATCTGGTTTTTTTTAGGCGATGGCCTAACAGGAACTCCACTCACGACGTCTGCTAGAATATCTGCACTCAACATTGTGGGGGAGCTGCTGCGAAAAGTTGGAGTAAGAGATTTAAAGATGATGCCTCTCCAGTACGCAGTGATTACCTTGTGCATAACTGTTAACTCTGAACAGAATCAATGTTTTTAATTGTTTTTTTATTTTTCTATATCCCCGTCAGAATCTGGAGTCAAAGTTGGCGTCCTGTCGAGACTTTGTCTACGACACGTCTGTCAGCAGAGCGGCCCTTCCAGCCGGCCCTGGTAGTCCCTGTAGTCCTGGTTTAGACCGAGGCTCTGAGCTCCAAGCCAGCAGCATGAGCCCCCCCCCTCAGTACGAAAGGTGAGGACAACAACAACAACAACCGCAGTCTGAGGTGTAACGACTGGAACATGGCGGCACTGTTTGATTTCATGTTGGAATCTACAAAATCGGCGTTGCTTAAACTTTCAGGGAGTTATATCATTTTTTTATTTAGTCTGTAAAGCCAGCACACATTTGTAGTAACAATGATGTTCTCAGTTGTACCTGAGGTTTTGCTCATGAGTGTATGTGCCACATCTTGTCTCTGCAGTTTAGTGAAACGGTTAGAGTTTGGACCGGCTCCTCCGAGAGGCGTCTCCCAGGGTGCTCAGTCGCCTCAGGGTGGGGTCAAGATTCTGCTATGAGAGAGAGAGGGAGGGAGAGAGAGAAAGAGAAAAAAAGACGACAACCCACCTTCCCTCGTTCAGTAACCTGACACGACCCCGGTCGCCAACGGGGACTTTGAGCCGAGCGGTCTTCCCTTCTGCCTCGCTGAACTCTTTTTGAACATGGAAGCCGCTCGCTCTCCTCGGCCCACCTCATCAGCGCATGGACTTCTGCAGCCTCAGGCTAGTACCACACCATTTCTATCAGAGGAGGCCGCGGGGGGGGAACAGAACTGCAGCTCACACGGTCCTCCATCATCGACACTGTGGTGGGGAGCATTTTTAAAACAAAGTTGTGTATCTTCTGATTTTCTTTCCGTGGTGGATCAACAGAACTGATGACGCAGTACTCAAAAAAAGAAAAAACACACATTTCGGGTGGTAGCTTGTTCTTGTCCACTGACAATGCAATAGGGAGCTGAGTAGGAGGCACTGGACACGACCCTGATGAAGGGACCGAGAACCTGAAGCATCATTTATAATAAAAAATAAAAAAAGGTTTAGATTGTACAAATATATTGTTTGTCGAAACCAAAGCTTTAAAAAAAATGGAGAAGAAAAAAACGGATTAAAGTAATAAATGATTTATAAATAACGAATCTGATTTAAATATAACATGGTGAAACTTTAATTATTTTTGTTTTGATATTCTTTAAGCGAAGGGCTCGCATAATGTAGCCATGAGCGACGTCAACATTAGTTAACTCTGTTGTTGAAATATTTTCCCCTTAGCCGAGCCCCCCCAATATTTGTTTTCCAGCACACGGATTAAATTTTTTCGCCCCGCTACAAAAACTTTAGTCTCTGCCAGGATCTGGTGTTCATATATTAGCCATCGCTGCCTCCATCAATGTCGTCACCTCTTCAGTCAGTCGGCCCCACAACGTCACGTCAGGTGAGTTTATTATCACATTAAAGTTTCACCCACGACCGTTGACTTGTTTTAGCTGACTCTTTATTATTATTATTATCTGGTAGTCAAAACTGATGAACATAAAGAACAGGAAGGCGTGAGATGCTCATTTGTCAAACAGGTTTATGATGTAGTGTTACCCATAACTTTTATGAATGAAGTTTATTGTAGGAGTTTAGATGGGCACATTGTTCACTGCTGAATGTATCGTAATAAAATCGGTGTGAGACCTGTCTGCCGTCGAGTTATACGGTGGTGCCAATGTGGATACCAAGCAATAATAGATTTTAACAGGTCGGAGAGAAGCACAGTTCATAGTATATTTTTGTCGGTGTATATATAGAGCGTATATTAAATACTCTTTTCCTGCCTTTTTAGCAAGAGATATTATGAAACGGGGAAATAAGACTGATTTAATGTGACATGTTTTGTTTTTCCCTGAAAAGTTTCTGGTTCATCTGGTGCAGTCGCGACTGGCATCCAGCGGCTCATTCATCGCATATTCCATATTCCAGTACATATTGTGGTTTAATACATATGACAACTGGATATCCTGCTCCCCGTAGCCGTTTAACTCCTTAACATGAGCTCGCTGTAACTAACCCACCACTACCTCCACCTGTGCGCTGGGTGTTTGTGTACAGCAGCACCTCGGCTACCGCTTCTGTATTTGGACTGAACTGTATGTGCCTGAGGTACTGGACCCACTTTTTAATCCTGCTGGTTTGCAGTTGTTTTTTCTATTGAACTGAAGAGATGAGGAAGTTCTGCTCATCTTTTGAAGTTCCTGACCGAGACTGAGAAATATTAAAAAGGAGAAAACCAATTGTTTTAAAGATCTTTATTTCTTGTGCGGGTGGTTCAACAGTAAATAGATATGGCTGGTGTCATGTAAACGTCAGTTGATTTACATATAACATGATCGAATGAGTGTGTGTGGGGGGGCGGATAGAAAATGATGTTGCCTAAAATCTGGCTGGTGATTTTATAGTCGAGGCTCTTAAACATTTAAACATTCTTGCTGAGCTTGAGGAAAAGTATCTGAACTTGTCTAATAAAAGATATAAAACCGTGACTTTAAGAAAAAGTTGAACTAACTATTTGTCTGTTGGGATACTAACAGCAGCAATGACTGGACGCATAGTGTATATATAAATATCTTTCTACGTATCCAATGTGGCAGTCAAACGCAGAGTTACAGATCCATAGATTTACATGACGTCTGCTTTGTTAAGTCGTGGTGTCTTATGATGGAGACTGGAGGGCGGCGTGGTAATTAGAGTCACTTGTTTGTGGACACAACTGCATCGGAAGGACTCGTCGGTCATTCAGTGCAGTACAAAACAGTGTAACTTCAAAATAAAATAATAAAAGGAACTGCAAGGCCACCAAAACAACCATAGATATCAAGTCCTTCTGATTATTGTGCTTTAAGAAAAAAAGTGCTCTGAAACAAGACAATAGAGCGGTACACTATTGGATGTTTGAGTATATATTATATATATATAATATTTATATATATAATATTTTATATATTTTTTAATATATAATATATTTTATATATAATTTATTTATTGTAAAGTGATACGGAAGAACAAGGACGTTATTCTCTTAAAGTGGCAGGCGGTGCCCTGGTAGGTCATTCTGATATCTGGATTCTTCGACGTCCCTCACTCCGCAGACTTGGTGCCGTTGAAGTCACTTTGGGAGTCGGCCTCCTCGTCTGAGGCGTCTTCGACCACCCGCCGGCCGCCGCCCGTACGCCGGGCCGTGCTGCCGAAGGAGGGCTCGGTTCCACGCCTACAAATAAAATAAATAAAAAAACATGCCACGGGAGACAAACAAACACACCCCATCAGTGAGAGGAGCCGCTCGTGGTTTGGACACCACGCTTGTGTTGCTGAACTACAGAACGCACACAGCTGTGCTTTTGGTGTCAGGTTAAAGCCCGCCGGTTATCTTTGCAACTCATTTGACTCCTGGCTCAGGAAAATGAGTTTCGGTTTATGGCAATTAAACCAAGCGCTGAGAAAAATATGGCCACCCGTTAGAAATCGGTGTAAATGGAGAAAGAGAGAGATTGCCTTTTTTCTTCAATAAATCGTGTGCAGCTGAGGAGCCATATTTCTCTCTTAGGCTCAATGAAAAGAAATGATAGCGATAAGAGCGCATGGGTGGGGGTACCTGCTGTGTTTACTCCTTGGGTTCAGGGTTGCCTCTGGAATAGAGATGGACACATTTGTTTTGCACCAGTCTAAAATCTCACGAACATTTTTACTCCTTTTTAAATGTCTCGTTTTTTTACAACCCTCTGAATCAGGGACCACAGGGACAAAAATCTACATTTGAGTTGAGTTATTTTTTGCGTGAAATGAGACACAAATACACAGACTTCCCGTCGACGCGTCGCGGGAATATAAAGGAATAAAAAAAGGTGAATGAAACGAGAAGAAGGAGAGGCGGACGAGACGGATTGGTGTTTTTTACCTGAGTTTGGTCTTCAGGGAGTTGACCTCGCGGCTCATGGCCTCGGTGGCCTCGGTGGCCTCGTCCAGCTCCCTCTGCAGCTTCCTGCGGGCGGCCGTGGCGCGCTGAGACTCCTCCTCGGACTCCTCCAGCTGCCGCTTCAGCTGCTTCAGGCGGGTGTTGGACTTCTCCGCCTGGCGAGCGAACAGAGGACAGACACTCAGAACGCCGTCAAACCGGCGTCCCCACTTCCCATGTTTCATGGACGACAAATAGCCATCAAACAAACAAAAAATGCATAAAAGTGTGTTATTTGTGATTGTTGGAGCAATTTATTTGATATTAGTATTTAGTTATTTTATTGACAACGATTGTTTCATCATTCAGGTCATTTGCTTATTTAGGTTAGATATTTAGATTTATTAAAATAGCTTTTTCTTGTGAGTTTTAATTCATTGTTGTTGTTTAGATATATTTAGTCTTTTGATTGTTCACTAATTGAGTAACACTGCAGGCACCTGTGGTTATATGTAGGAGTAGGCAGGTACAGGACCAGCATGCACCTGGGTAGACCTATAAGGTACAGGACCAGCATGCACCTGGGTAGGCCTCTGTTTTTTTTACTAGCGGAGGAGAGGCAGCGTCAGGAGTTTGTTTGTTCTTTTGTTTGTTTCGTTTAGTGAAATAAATAATAATAACTTTATTTATAATAACTTTATTTATATACCACCGTTAAAAACAATGTTTACAAAGTGCTCCACAGAGAGTCAAAGCAAAACAAATGGAATAGCAAGAAACCAATATTACATTTAAAAATATATATTAAAATTACATTTTAAATGATCATAATAACAGAATCCTGAATGGACATTTCTTTCTTTTGTCTGCGTGAGCCACAAACCCCCCACGGAGCGTCAGCGGCCATTTGAGTTATGTGTGTTTGTGATTTACTGGACAATCGGCCACTCTACCTGGTCTTTGTTCTGCTCCGCCTGCTTCCGTTCATCTTCCACCTGCATGATCAGTTCCTTGAGCTTCTTGTCCTTCTGCCGCACGCTCTTAGCCGACGCCTGCTTTTCCCTGAGAGAGGACCAAAGAGTTCAGAGGTCAACACAAGTTGAACTCCAGACGCCTTTGTTGTGTTGCTTAGGACATAATAACATTTATACTACAGTCTGGCTGGAAGATGCACATTAATTCCATGTCAAAGAGGTTTTAGATGTATTTCTTTAGCATAAACCCATTTAATAACTAGAACGGGCACTCGGTTGAGCGCATACCTTCACATATCACAAGATTGGGCATTGAATTATGAACATGTTGGCATTAGTTGCATGCCAATTGGATAGAAATTGACCGTGCTATGGTAAAAAGAAAATGTTGACCTTTTCATGACCTTGACCTTTGACCCGATAGATCCCAAAATCTACTCAAATGGTCCCCGGATAATAACCAATCATCCCACCAAATTTCATGCGATTTGGTTTAATACTTTTTGAGTTATGCGAGTAACACGCATACAAATAAATAAATAAATACACAGCGATCAAAACATAACCTTCCGCATTTTCAATGCGAAGGTAACGACATGACCAGAGGTTCTTCAGTTCCCGACCTGTTCTCCTGCTCCAGCTGCTCCTCCATCTGAGCCACTTTAGCCTCCAAGGCAGTGATGGAGGACTTGAACTTGGACTTGACCTGGTTCTCCATCTCCTGGAGCTTTGACTTCAGCTCCTTGTTCTGGCGCTCCATCTGCTGCCGGGCGCTCTCGTTCTTCTGGGAGGTGCTGCGCTCCGTCTGCAGCTCGATGTTCAGCTGCTCCGTCTGCACGCGAGGAAACAAGGACATGAGGCGTCTGGATGTTTTGAGCCCTTTGTGACTCAAGTATACTACCGTTCAAAAGTTTGGGGTCACTTAGAGATGTCCTGATTTTCAAAGAAAAGCTGTGTTTTTTTCAATGAAGATAACATTAAATTAATCATAAATACTCTCTCTACATAGTTAATGTGGTAAATAACTATTCTCTGGTGTTTAATGAAGTCTCTACAGAGGTGTGTAGAGGCCCATCTCCAGTGTTCTAATGGTACATTGTGTTATCGCCTTAGAAGACTAACGGAGGGGTAGAAAACCCCTGAAAACTCTTTTTATGTGAGCGCAGCTGAAAACAGTTACGCTGGTGAGAGAAGCTATAAAACTGGCCTTTGAGCGACAAAATTAACATTTCAAATAAAAATCCTTATTTCTAACCCTGTCAATGTCTTGACTATATTTTTTGATTCATTTTGTAATTTATTTAATAAATAAAAGTGTGAGTTTTCATTGAAAACACCGAATTGTCTGGGTGACCCCAAACTTTTGACCGGTCGTGTAGCTTGCTGCCGCCGCCGCCGGGTCACCTGCTGCGTGCTCTTCCTCAGCCTCTCGTTGAGGATCTCCATGTTGCTCTGCTCTTCCTCCAGCTCCTCCTCCAGCTGGGAGATCTTAGCTTCCAGGCGGCGCTTCTCATCTGCCAAGGATGACCTGCACACAGAAACAAAACGAGGGTGTGACCGTCACCGTTTGTCTTTTTTTCCGGACATTATTTACACATTTAAAAAAAAGCAACAGTAAAAAAAAATAAAAAAATACAAAATAAATCTCCACCCACTTTCCAGAGGAGTTGCTCGCCAGCTCATCGGAGAGCTCGTCTCTTTCGGCCTCCGCCTGCTTCCGTGCCCTGTCAGCGGCCGCCAGTTCCTAAAAAAACACGTTAAGAGGTTAATAATTTTATTTAAAGCCTTTTAATCTCACACAATGTGCTTATTTATATATTTTATATTTAATATTTTTATATTTAATTTAATTTTACACTGCAGTCATTAGTATTGTATTGTGTATGCATATATGTTGTATATATACATATATATTTTATTTTATATTTTACTTTGTATACTTCTTGTATACATCTATATCTTTCACTTGTATACATCTATATCTTTCATCCCTGTTTTTTATATTTTATATTTTATTCTCGTGTGTTTAGTTTATTGGTGCTGCTACTGTTACGACAAATTTATAAAGTATATATCTATCTATCTATCTATTTGAAGAGATGTGCCGGTACCTCCTGTAGCTGCATGAGCTCAGCTTCCAGACCCTTGGCCTTCTTCTCACTCTCCTTGGCGGTGGTTAGCACCTCTTCTCTGGCGGCGCGGGCGTCTTCCAACTCCCTCTGGTAGTCCTTCATCTGCGCCTGGTGGGGGGAGGAGAAAGAGGAGTGCCTCAGAAGGGGGATTTATTCATTCATTTTGGAAGATGCATCTAAAATCAGATAAAATAACATCTAAAAATCAAAATGCCGCGTTTCCTCCGTTCCTTCACGCTCACCTGGAGCTTGCGGAGCTGCTTGATGGCCTCATCCCGCCCCTTACTGGCCGTCTCGATCTGTCCCTCCATGTCCTTCATGTCCGTCTCCAACTTCTTCTTGGCTGCCGTCGCCACGGCCCTCTGCTTACGCTCGTCCTCCAGCTCCGTCTCCAACTCACGGACCTGCGTCACGGTATTCATCATCGGATCAGTGGTTCCTTTCAAACCCCGTTCACGCATAAACTGAGACACATTACACCTCGGACCCCCATTGACGAGGGGTATACGATGTGATGTAACTTTTGCTTTTCCATGTTTTATTCCAGAAAGAGTCAAAGTCATACACTCTGTCATTGTGTTACTTATGGATTCATAGGGAAAGTAAATGATCTCCATTATTGGACCCGGCTGGAACCGATGCCTCCTGCCTGGTGGGCCGGCCTCCTGATGCGCCCTGATGGACCACGCCTACTACCAACTATTCATATATTCTGTCATGTTCATTAAATGTGTTATAACTCTGTAATTCTTCCTTCTGGTCACATGACATCTCTTCGTCTGTCCATCCTGGAGAGGGATCCTCCTCTGTTGCTCTCCTGGAGGTTTCTTGCCTTTTCCCTTATTTTTTCTTCTATTTTTTGGGAGTTTTTCCTGATCCGATGTGAGGTCAAAGGTCAGGGAGGCAAAGTCGTAATCTGTGCTATTGAGCTATATAAAATAAACTGAATTGAATTGAATCTCAAGGGACCCCCGAGGCTCCGCCGACCCCCCGTCACCTGCTTGACGAGCTGCCTCTTCTTCTCCTCTCCCATCTCGTCTCGCCCCTGAAGGTCGCGGTCGAACTGGGCTTTCAGGGCCTGCATGTTGACCTCCAGACGCAGCTTGGCGTCCTCAGCCGCCTGCAGCTCGTCCTCCAGTTCCTCCAGCTGGGTCTTCATCTCCTCCACCTGGGCCTCCAGACCTCGTTTGGACTTCTCCAGCTCGTGGACCTGCCGTCAAGAAATATATAAATATAGCTAAATTCACAACTGTAGTTTGGTGTAAATCGCATGAAACTAATGAGATCAATCAGATTATGGACTTTTGTGGGGAAGAAAAAGGCTCCGGCGACTAACATTCTTCCCCACGTCATCCTTGGAGCTGATCAAGTCCTCCATCTCCATCTTCAGGGACTTGTTGGCTCTGTCCAGCTCTTCTCTTGAGCCCTGGGCCTCGTCCAGAGCTCTGGCCAGGGACAGAGCTTTGGTCTCCTTCTCTCTGGCCTCGGCTTCAGCTCTGTCTCTCTCATCTGCATATTTACTGGAGATGCTCTTCTCCTCAGCCAGCATCTGAAGAACAGAGTCAAAATGGAGGGGAAAAAAAACACAGATACGGATGTTTTACCGCGTGTTGTAATTGAATACGTCTCATGATATAAGGAGTATGGTCGTGACAGTCATCTGACCTGGTCAAACTTCTTCTGCTTCTTCTCCAGGTTGGACACGTTCTGCCTCTGGTTGTCCAGGTCCATCAGCGTGTCCTCGAGCTCCTGCTGCAGCCGGTTCTTGGTCTTCTCCAACTTGTCATACGCGGAGGCCTTCTCCTCGAACTGGGTGTTGGCCGCCTCCAAGTCCCTCTGCAGACGCTTCTTCCCTTCTTCCAGCTGCTCGATGTTCCCCGTCATCTCGTCCATCTTCTTCTTCGAATCTGACAACTGTGCACGGAGGAAGACTTTAAGAGACGCTCGTTGTGCAGCCACCACCCGCTTCCGTCTCACGGTACGATAAAACGCCACTGACGTCTCTCTTGAATGTGAATTCGCGAACCCCTAGTTTGACCTCTGACCTGGATAGTGAGGGTGGAGACGTGCCTCTCCACGTTCATCTTGGCCTCCATCTCCTCCTCCAGCTGCTCCTGCAGGTTGCTCTTGTCGTCCTCCGCTTGCCGCAGTTTCGTGGAGAACTGCAGTTTCTGACGCGTCTCCTCAGCCAGCAGCTCCTGTGGCACCAGGTCAAAAGGTCAATAATGCTGATGTAGGGACTATATAATATGCTTTATATCATAAGCGCTAACAATTCTTCTAAAAGTCCAGTTACCTGTGAGTCTTGGACTTGGGCGGTGAGGCTGGAGACATCTTTGCTGAGTTTGCTGTTCTTGCCCTCGGCCTCATTCAGCAGGTTCGTCACACCCTCCAGTTCAATCTTTATCGAAGATGAGAGGTTTATGGGACTTTTTATTCTCAGCACATCAATCTGGTAGCTTTTTAATACTGATATCGCTACTGAAAGTGATTTACGGTGATCTTGGAGCAGCGGTCTCCCAGCTCGGCCTTCTGCTTCTCGCTGTCGGTGAAGCGCGACTGCAGATCCGTCACCTGACCTTCCAACTTCTTCCTCTTGTGCTCCCCGTCTTGCTTGGCCTGGCCGAGCGAGCGCACCTCGACGGTTAAATCGGACGTCTCCTTCTCCAGAGCTTGTTTGGCCTTCTCCAGGTTGGACTTCACCTGAGCAAGAGAGAGAGAGAGAACACACAACATCGATATCCTGCGTATTGTACCGGTGCGTATGAACGAATGCGTAACTTGTGACTCGTACTCGTTTGGACTGCTCCAGCTGGTCGGTGAGCTCCTCCACCGACTGGGTGTGTTTCTGCCTCATCTCCTGAAGTTGGGACTCGTGGGTCCGGTTCTCGTCATCGATGGCTTTCTTCAGCAGGTTCACCTCCTGATCACGTTTGGCCCTGGAGGGATGGAGCATGCAGATGTTTGTTTATTTGTTTGTTTGTTTTACAACTTTATTCTACAGGAACCTTGTGAGAACAAAGGCAATATGTATTAATGTAATATTCATTTTCTCTAAAACCTCCACCATGGCCATACATTCTTTTCTTTTTTTTAATGTATTTTTTTATTTGGAAATATTGACAGGTACATAACACAGTAAACATGTACGTTAACTGATATTTCCATTGTTTTTCGTCTTTTTGTTGGCATATACAAACAGATAACAAACCCACCCCTCCCACTGGTCCACCCACCTATAGCACAGGAAAATAAATACATACAAATAGATATTTCGCCGAGCCAGACGTCTAAGCATGTACCTAAACACACACATATCTGGTACATCTAACTATGTAAAAGAATGTGAAGGCCATGGGTGGGGTGTTTTATTATTATTAATTATTACTATAATTATTTGTTCTTTTGTTTGGCCTTTGTTAATATTTGTATCTTTTATTTATTTTTTCATATTTTTTTCTGTTTTACTTTCCTGTTTTCTTCTTTATAATTATAAACTGATTAACACAAACACAAACAATTACAATATTTGTTCTTTGATCCCTGTATATCATATTGTGCATTATCATCAATAAAGTATATAGTGTATTTATATATATATATATATACACAAGGAAAACTTATTTATATATATATATATACACAATTATGTATATATATATATACATACACAAGTATGTATATATATATATAAATACATTTTCCTTGTGTATATATATATATAAATGAAAAAATACATATCTGGTACATCTGAATGTAGACACCCCTGCATCACTCAGAGTAAATAGTCATTACATCACACACATACAATATATCCAGAGGCCATACATCCTTAGTAAGTAATACTTTGACATCGTGATATGTCTCTCGGTCCGTGTCGTGGGACCGACCTCAGTTCCTGCTGCGTGGCCGTGGTGTCCAGAGTGTCCTCCAGCTCAGACTTGAGGGCCTCCAGCTCCTCGCCGAGGTCCCGTTTGATCTTCTCCGCTTTGTTCCTCGCCGCCCGCTCCGAGTCGAGGTCCTCCTGCAGGTCGGAGATGTGTCCCTCCAGCTCCCTGATCTTCTTCAGAGCGTTGTTCTTCTGAGCGATCTCATCTTCTAACCTGAGGAGGAAGAAGAAGAAGGAGGAGGAGGAGGATATTGGTTAAAGTGCTGCTCTGCCTCAGATGAACGGACTCACCGGGGCTTTCGCTAAATGAGTTCTACTCGTGTCGCTTCGTTCGGACTTCACCTGGCCAAGGCGTTCTGTAGCTCCTCCTCCTTCTTCGCGAGCTGCGCTTTGAGGTCGGCGATCTGGGCCAGCAGGTCGGCGATCTGCTCCTGCATGTCGTTCGACTCCGCTTCCAACTTACGCTTCGCCTTATCCAGCTCCTGTCGACCCTTCTCTTCCTTTTTCAAGCGGACTATATAAACAGAGCAGGAAGATAATAAGCGTACTTATTCTTCTAGCTCCGGTTGAAACATATTTGGATTTGAGGGGCGTTAATAACAGATGATTTACCCTCAAGTTCAGAGATCATGGACTCGTGTTTATTTTTGAGCTTGGTGAGGTTCTTCGACTTCTCCTCTTCCTCCGCCAGGTTGGAACTGAAGTCTGCGATCCTCTCCTCCATCAGCTTCCTCTCCTTCAAAACAAAGAGTAGGTCATCGACATATTAACTCTCTTACTGACCGATGTAAACGCATCAGATAAATGCAGCTTGCCCATTCTTACCTTCTGCAGCTTGTTGTTGTGGTCCTCCATCACCAAGATGTCGTCATCCAGCTTCTTGACCTTCCCGTCACAGGTGACCTTCTCCAGCTGCAGCTTTTGACGGGCATCTTCCTCCTCCTCCAAGTGCTCTTCCAATTCCTACAAGAACAAGGCGGCGGCCTTCACGTTCAGCCGCTACTTTCCTCACGCGATCGGAGCGCGCGCAGCCGAGCATCCAATACGACAGCGACAAGAAAACACGAAGTGAAGAGAGATGTGTGGACCTGCATCTGCTGTTGCATCTTCTTCTTATCCACCAACAGCGTCTGAGCGCGCTCCTCCTCTTCATCCAGTCTCGCCTCCATCTCGTGGAGGATCTCCTCCAGCTCCTGCTTCTTGGACGCCAGGCGGACCCTCATCTCCTCGGCCTCGGCGTACAGCTCCGTCTCCGCTTGGAGCTGCTCCTGCAGCGAGTTCCTCTCCTCCAGAACCTGGAGAACACACATCAGATGCAAATAGGCTCGGCTTCATCGGTAGACCTTTAAAAAAATAAAAAAAGGAGGGTATTCTTATCGGCTTGGTTTCACTCTTTGAGGTTGCGTCCTTTACCGATGTGTGTTTCAAGGTGATCTCCTTCAGCTCAATTTCGGTCTTTCCAGCAATTTCTTTGGCTCTCAGCAGCTCGTCGTCCTTCAAGCTCATCTCCTCCTCCTGGCGTGTGACTTGCAGCAGAGGCTTGACCTGTGGTTCACGAGGATGGGCATCGACACATTGTCAAGATAGGGTAACGGTGACGTGAGGCCGAGTTTGTAATTTACGAATAACTCATTTCACTCGTAAAATTCAAACATTCGTGTCGCGGCGTTCCGTCTGCGGGTTTTTTTTGCGAGCTGTAGACACACCGAGTTCCTGTTTCCTTGCGTGAAATAACGTGACATCGTATCTTTCTTTTCTGCTTGTCTTTATTTAATGTAAACAAAGATACCGTAACTATATACACAAAACAAATAAACTCTATCCTACTTTCATAAGATCTTAGGGTCTTGTTCTTACGGTCTCACGTTCTTACGGTAGAACAACTGTGTTTCCTAGAGCCTCATGCAGCTCTTAACATTCACCTGCTGCTGTCATGACGTCATTTATAAACTTCGTCCTTGTGGCTTTTACAATTGGGAAAGCGTAACAAACGGGGGTTCACGGCGATGTTGTTGAGCTGACCTTTGTGAAGAGTCTCCACCACTGCCAGTTCCTTAGCTTGAGGTAAGCAGCACAGTTCCTCTGGATCACTTTCATGGCTGTGAGTTGCTGTTGCCTTTTGGAGAATGCCCTATAGAAAAATACAGTGAAATCAATATACCATGTATGATGTAATGTTTCTAATTCATGGTGATAAAACTATTTTTTTAAAAGTACAAATACATGATGAAAGCCTTCTCTCGTGTTACAAAACACTCTCTAAAACACTAAATATTATGGGAAATAAGTGAGAGAAGGATTGTGTGTTCGTACTTTCTGGCCAGGAATCCTCGAGCCTGGGACTGGAAAGCGATGATGACCACGGTGATCTTCAGATCTCTCTCCTCCTCCAGCTGGGCCAGCACTCCCGTGCGGAAGAACATCTTACTCAGTCCGATCCTGTACAGGTTGGGGTCCAGGTCCAGATGCTTGATCTATACGGACAGGAGGGTTAATGAGAGAAAAGGAGGCTAATGGAGTGTATGACAACTTCTTTTTTTAATTTTAATTTAAAAAAATAATTTTATTATAAGACAAAAGACAATACATAGACATAACACCTAGAGGACGAGGAAACAGTGCAGACGACAAAACAGTGGGCAAAACATCATAAAGTCAGAGTATTGAGAACAATAAAAATAAATAATAATAAATATAAATAAATAAATAAAAATAAATAAAAATAAATAAATAAAAATGCATGTGTATTCAAAATATGTGTAATAAAAATAAAAACAATTTGAATAAAAAAATGTATTTAAAGAAACAAAATACATTGATGAAGGCAGATGTATATGTATGAGCGTATGCATGTACGTGGAATTGAATTAGTTTCCAGGCAAGGGAAAATAAAAAAATGAATGAATTATTGTACAACAACTTCTAATTGAGTATAAACATTAAAATGTGTGTTTACCATGAGGCAGCAGGCTTGTTTTCCATCCATAAAACCTTTGGGGATAGCACTCGCTGCCAGGATCTCATAACTGTGAGACAGGAATAAAAAGACACACGTATGCTTCGTAAGGTTTATAATCTTTAGTGCCACTTTATACGCGAGTGAGTCTCCTCAGATCCCGCTCACCGCTGGCGGAACTCCTGGAAGACGATTCTGTTGGGGAATCCTTGTCGGCAGATTCTGATCCCCTCCAACACGCCGTTACACCTCAGCTGATCCAGGACCAGGAACGCATCCAGCTTCCCGGACTGAGGGGAACAGGATTTAAGTCTTAAGACACTAGGGTTTGACAAAAAATAATCTCACATGTCACAAAATACGGCGCGGTTACTGCTTTATGCGGGTATTTGTTTTTGTGTTATTGAAATCACGTTATCGCTTTATAAATGCAAATATAAAGATTGTCTTTTAATTCTTTCAAAAACATCCATAACTGAACAAATTGTCCTGACTGCTGCCTCCTGTTAAATAATATGACACGTTATGTTATCTTATTTTCACCGTGGGCCACGTCAGCATCACGGCTCTTAAAGGGCCGGTGTAACTGTATAAACTACTCCTGAACAGATTGTTATATAACTCTCTTTGCATTTGATTATTGTTTATTTGAGTGTAGAAATATTGTACATAAGAAAATGTCTCTCATATTATAAAATAAATCCATTTTTATTTGAAACTTTCAAAATAAAAGCACAGGATATTTTTCTTAAATGTCGTCAGGGTCCACATAAAATGACGTGGCGGGCCGAATTCGAAACTTTCAAAATAAAAGCACACCTGTGATCTAAAATGTAAAATGGACCATGTTTTTCTTTACCCTCTTCTCGTGGTTGGGGATGATGCACCTGACGAAGTTGGGCTGTGTGTTGTGCAGCGTGGTCATCAGTTTGGTCAGAGACTCCTTGTAGAGCTGTCCCACCGTGCGGAACATTCCCTTCTTGGTCTTGGAGCCGCTCTGCGAGCTGTCCGTCATCTTGGCCAGCGTGTCCAGACCCACCACTCGGTCCCCTGAAATAACACAAAAATGTGTTCACTCAACTTTAAAAAGAAAGAAAGAAGTGCGCTGATGAATCCAATGTTTTTGGTTCCTATTTAAAGCGAGCCGGCCTCCTGCCACCCCTCTCGACCTCAACCACCTCCTGTCTCATGGATTGTGGAGGTCTGGATCGTGGTCCATGCCTACTACTAATTATTCATACATTCTGTCATATTCATTGAATGTGTTTATGTAACTCTGTTATGCTTCTTTCTGGTCACATGACATCTATTTGTAACCCACTGATTGGCTCAGGGAGGAAAAACTTTTAATTGGCCAATCCAGGACCCGAGTCCTAATAAATATCCGGGTCAAGGGAGGTCACTTTTTTTGTTTCGTTTGGGTGCAGACAGCGGTTAGGTTTTTGACATACAAACTTTGTATCCGATGAAGATGGCGAGCTACCCACGAGTTGGATGAACACAACTGCCCACTGTGACAAAGTTTCTTTTCATTATAAATATGTGTACTTGATTTATTTTTATGTTCAGTAAAAGCCCTTAAACTCAACCATTTGATTTTGTGTTTTTCGCACACGACTTGAGCTCCATAGCCGAACCTGGAGACAACATCATCGACTTTGGAAAATAAATCTTGAAATTGAGCCACAGGTTACATATTGCTTCTGTCCATCTTGGAGAGGGATCCTCCTCTGTTGCTCTCCTGAAGGTTTCTTTCCTTTTTTCCCTGGGAAAGGGATTTTTCTATTTCTTGTGAGTTTTTCCTGATCCGACGTGAGGTCAAAGGTCAGGGATGTCGTATGTGTACAGATTGTAAAGCCCTCTAAGGTAAATGTGTGATATTGGGCTATATAAAATAAACTGAATTGAATTAAAAGCCCCTATGGTTAGAGTATTCGTGCCAATATTTCTAATTAATCTGATGACGCGGGGGGTTTATTTGTAGGAAAATGAGAGAATCCAGATGAATATCAGTTCAGTGTTTGTCTTGCCTCTCGTCTGTGTGACGAACAATTAAAAATGTTTACAGATGGAGGCTTTAAAAAAAAAGAAGAAGACATAATTACATTTGAATACCAACTGTAATGTTATTGCAATAACAACTGCATGAAAAGGAGGGGAAAGAGCGAGGGGGTGACATATGGCCACATCTAATTGCATCAGTGTCACTGACATCTAAACTGTCGTTTCGGCTGAACCTTCAGCACCGCCGGACGTCTCACCGTCTTTCCAGAGGTCCTGCACAAACGTGCTGGAGGAGTTGTTGAGCAGCGATATGACGTTGTCATTCAGGGGGTCCATGTTCTTCGTCAACCAGGCGTGGGCGTTGTAATCCACCTACAACCAAACAACAACAGAGTCAACGTGAAATTGAGCCACGCTCACATGTATCATCTTACGTGAGGACACCATGTCATGCTTTAAAATATGACACGCACACATCCCCTCGTACTCACCCTGCCTGCATAATGGAAAAGAGAGAACTCGGTCTTGGATTTGAGCTGTTTAGGTTTGGCAAATTTCACATGGTTCCCCTGAGTGTTGGAGAGCTTCTCCACAAACGAGATGTCTGTGGCTTTTGGAAACCAGCACTCCTCATCCAGCAGAGCCAGGACGCCTGGAGGGTTGTTCTGCAGAGCATGTGGTGGTTACTAGCGAACATGCATAGAAAACACACACCGTACTGAGATCACATACTTCATGGGTGTCAAACTCATGTTCACCGTGGGCCAAATCAGCATCATGGCCGCCCTCTTAAAGGGCCGGAAACACTTTAGAAACTCCTCGGACGTATTGTTAAAGGGTACCTGTAGTGCAAAACAACAACGTGCTACATCCATTCGGCGCATCAAATAAATCATATTTACCCCGCCGCTATTGTCAACAAGTCACGCATAGCCCGAGGATTTACATTTATTTGTCAACATTCCGAGTCCGTGGGCGCAGCCATTTTGCTAGTTATTTACTCCAGCTCAAAGCTAACTATGACGTAGAGTCGTTGAAAGGAATTCAGCCAATCCGGAGCCACTTCTACACGCGTTGCTTCTTGGGATAGATCGGTGGCCTCAAGAATTACACAATCTATATCAGGGGTGCTCAATACGTCGATCGCGGCGACCTGCCAGTCGATCGCGGCGTAGTATTGGTAGATCGCATGACATTAAAAAAAATTGGCCCGCCCCCCTGTCACTTTCTCTATAGCACCACATTACAGCAGCAGCACGTCATTTCTGTCTCTACGTGTTGCGTTGACAGTCCTCTGCCCGCCGTCTCGTGCGCCGGAGCTCCCGACACCGGTTTGCGCGCATCGGGACGGACGGAGCAAAGAAAAAGTCACTAGCACCCCCGAACATGTCGGCCGAACATTGCATCAATGAAAGACATCTCCAGCGCTGGCTTATGCGCGATGTAGCTATCAAGCTCACTCTTTTGTATGAAGCAGATGAGGTCTAATGACACTATATCAGGGCTCTCAAGTCTCACGCATTGAGCGTGAGACTCACGCATTTCGGTCTTATCTCACGCACTCCTGCCACACATCTAATTCCTCACGCTGAAAAACCTCTCGGCTATTTAATGCTTGAATGCAGGGGTGCTCAATACGCCGATCGATTGTTGAGTAGAAATAGTCACTAGCACCCCCCCCCGTCGACAACTCTCTTCGGCTCGATGCGCAGCGCAACAGTCAGCTGTATCGGGTGCTGATGGAAATCTCACGCTTGCCTGTCTTCAAAACTTGAGAGCCCTGCTATATCATCGGACATAAGTTCGTGCTCTTTACAACAAATGCACTCTATGTCTGTTTTCTGTGGCACACATTTCCCACAACTGCACCAAACGTCCGCCGACTTGCGTGCACGGTCCGCACGGTGAAGCATCTGGACCGGCGGTCCTTCGGCATCAACTTCATCAGAATCATCGCTGTCACAATTCACTAAATGGGGATAGTCTGCTTTTAAAGGTTCAAACAAGTATCCAGTTGCTGAATCAGACAATCTTTCATCGTCCATATTATCAATCTCTCAGCATTTGTTTGCGAGCGCTCGACGTTGTTTATATTGGTATCTGAACACATCCGCTGTGGCTGGCTGTCGATCTCTCAACGATGTGACGTCACACCACCCGCGACATATTCAAGCTCCAGTGCAATGTCGCATGTCGGAGTTGAGGACTTTGAACAGCCTAAACTACGTATTGTTATTGAATACTGGACCGTCAGTGCATGAATAACCTTTAGAAACACATTATCTTTTGATCTGGCTACATATTGTTTTGCACTACAGGTACCCTTTAAATAACTGTCTTTGCATTTGATTATTGTTTATTTGAGTGTAGAAATATTGGACATCAGAAAATGTCTTTAATATTACAACATGAATCCGTTTAATCATAAACCTTCAAAATAAAAGCATGGGATATTTGTCTTCAATTTCTTTAAGAAAAGACGAACACGCGTCTTTAAAGCTGCCAGGGGGCCATATAAAACGATGAGGCGGGCCGGATTCGGCCCACGGGCCTTGTGTTTGACACCTGTGACATACTTGCGTCGACCTATTGAGGACGTGGATTTAAATAACTGTCTTTGCGTTTGATTATTGTTTATTTGAGTGTAGAAATATTGTACATAAGAAAATATCTTTAATATTACAACATTAATCCGTTTAATTATAAACCTTCAAAATAAAAGCACAGGATATTTTTCTTCAATTTCTTTAGGAAAAGACGAACATGTGTCTTTTAAGCCGCCAGGGGGCCACATAAAACGATGAGGCGGGCCGGATTCGGCACACGGGCCTTGTGTTTGACACCTGTGACATTCTACTGGTCTCCAGGCCACTCACCGGCCTCTCGATGAGCTCGATGCACGGCTGCAGGTCGAGGCCGAAATCGATGAAGTTCCACTCGATGCCCTCCCTCTGGTACTCCTCCTGCTCCAGGATGAACATGGTGTGGTTGAAGAGCTGCTGCAGCTTCTCGTTGGTGAAGTTGATACACAGCTGCTCAAAGGAATTGTTCTGCAAAAAAAACAAAAAAACACAACTTAACATACACGTCTTTTGTGTTTGTTACAGGTTTAATATCGACACAGCGACATCAGGACGTCTCCACGGCTCAGCCAGAAACTAAAAACACATCTTTTCTGACTTTACCTCGAATAAAAACAGATTATCAATTCAATAGCACTTATAGTATTACTGATTGGATTACTTAGAGTATTAATGAAGTTATTATTCATAGTATTACCTATTAGATTAGATATTCCTTTATTAGTCCCACCGTGTGGAAATATCAGGATTATGGTATTACTTATGGTATTGCTTATAGTATTACTTATAGTATTACTCGTGGTATTACTTATGGTATTACTCATGGTATTACTTATGGTATTGCTTGTGGTATTACTTATAGTATTACTGATGGTATTTTTGTAGTTTGGCTTACTTGAAGAAATGTTACTGTCTGTATTCTTGTTGTTCTGAGTTTGTACTCGTGGTTTAATTCACTTATTGTAAGTCGCTTTAGATAAAAGCATCAGCTAAATGACATGTGATGTAATTTAATAATATGAAGGACTTTTCTATAAAAAAATAAAAACTATATATAAACTGATACGAAAGTAATCCCAAAGTAATGTCCAAACCTCAAAGATCTCAAAGCCGGCGATGTCGAGGATTCCCAGGAAGGAGGCTCCCTGGCGCTTGGCCTTGTCCAGGGCTTTGTTGACTCGGCCCAGGATCCAGCGGAAGAGTCTCTCAAACACGGCTTTAGCCAGGGCTTCGATCGCAAAGTCGGCCTGACAGACACAAAGGAACCGTAAATATCCACACGGCGAGGTCGGGATATCAGTATTATGGTTCACTCCCCTTGTCGTACCTGCTCTTTGGTCTGAGCCTTCTGCACCACCTCTCTGCCCACTTTGATCCGAGGGGTGAGGATGGCGCGCGTAAAGTCCGTCACGTTGATGCCCTGCAGGTGGCACACTTTCTGTGCCGCTAGAGAAAGAAATATGGGAGGAGCACTTAACACAAGTTACAATTTATATTTGTTCTTCACTTGATAAGGAACAGTGCACAAACCTTTGAAGCACCGAGCTTTTTTTAGGCCTCTGCTCCGAAAATTGCATGCCCAAACTAAAAAAGGCTGTGTCTCTGCAACCACTAGGGCTACTTTAATATTTTTTTACATTTTTACCTTTTTAAAGATTTTTTTCTTTTATTCACATGTGTACATATCAGTCTATATGTTACTGGGTAAGAGTAAATGAAGATGGCAGCCAGAAAAAATATTAAAATGTCAGGTCCGAATTGAACAAAATCACTTCCAGGATGATTATATGTTTGGAAAGAGGCAGTTGAAAGGTTTAAAACTCTCACAAATCATATTAAAATATGTTAACATTCTCCCTGCAAAGTTTGACTTTGAAAAAGTGAAGCAGATCAAAGTTAGAGAGTTTTTTAGTAAAGAGAATTTAGGCGAGATCTCCAAAATGTACATTTTGGCCCATTTTAGATTTGAATTTTCTCATGTACCAAACCATGTATTTCACGTCAAAGCAAATAAAATAACGGAGAATTCTGTTAAAATGGACAGAATAAAAAAAACATCCAGAACATAATAGCATGCAGAGTAAAGGAAATATACAACAGCAGACACAGCCAAACAACAACAAAAGACAAACATGCAGGTAGAGTGACTTGTTGACAAAGTCAAGACAGACAGACACCTGACAACAGACAGATCGTCAACAACGGACAGACAGACGGAGCGAAAGTTCAATTGGTGAATTTTGTTCTATTGTTAAAGGAGAAAAGTGAGACGTTGTTGAGTCTGACCGGTGTTGTCTGGCATGGTGGCCTGCTCCTGGTTCCTCTCTTTCTTGAACTCGATGTTTCCCAGCTGCATGACTGTGGAGCACACCTTCATCATGTCTGAAAAAACACACAAGCACATGAGAGTCAGCATCGAAGAGAAACAGCAGCGGCACCTTCGGAGCAGCTCGGTTCGAGTCGAGGTCGCTGGTACCGATTCTCTCCTCGTCGTTGAAGCCGAGGATCTTCATGGCCTCCATGGTCTCTTCGTACATCACATCGTCCTCCTGGCCGGCGACCTGAACGTGGCCCCCGCACAGGAAGCGGTAATTGCTGAAGGGTTCCAGAAGAAGGTCCTCTGAAGAATGTGGCGGACGACATTAAAAACATTTCATTAATGCCGTGACAGTGACACACACATGGGAGGTGAACCGGCAGGTTGTCGTGTTACTGATTGTGCCTGAACTCACCACGCAACTTGCCCTGGACACCAGCAATCATGTAGTAGAAGATGTGAAAAGCTCTTTCTGTCTTTGCTTGTCTGATGCAGCGAGACTTCTCCAGCAGGTCTGAGAGTTTGAGCTGTTAGAGAATATATATGCACACTGAGGAGGGTTTAACAGACCAAATTAACCGTGCTTAGGCCCCATGAGTCGAAGATGATGAAGAGTGCAACGCTATTTCATGTATAATCTGCCTCCTGCTTTTTTATTTAAAATTAGAATGATAAATAAAGAATACAAATTAAATTGGCAGCACTTTATATAAAAAAAAGGTACGTTTTAAAACTTTGGATTACATGTCATACATATGTAAAACATTTTATAAGGCCCTCATAGTTTATGATTGTAAAAGTCAAGCAGACATCTTTAGGCAAATTTATGCTAAAGAAACGTAGAGAGACAAAACAAATCACCTCTTGTATTTGATAGTGAATTGATACTGAATATATATCTCTTTAGGTATATATCTCGTTCGGTGTTTTTAAAAATAGATTGAAAGAATTGGAGGGAAATTCATCTGGTTGTAGATATTTTCTATGACGGAGGAATATGCTCCTGTGTAAGCTGGGTTGTGTTGACTTGAGTCTTAGTTTTAGTTTTATTCATGCTGTGATATTTGTAATAAAAAAAAAAAAGATTGTTTGTGTATTGTCCGAAACTTTGTGTGACGTGCTACTGCTGCTGTCTTGGCCAGGACACTCTTATAAAGGAGATTTTTCATCTCAATGAGGCATTTCCTGGTTAAATAAATTTAAAATAAATAAAATAAAATATAACATAAATATTTCCTTCTTGAGGCCTTTGCCTAATAAAAAGTTCCTTTTTGCATAAACAAAGTTATTTTCCCAGATCGTAAAAAGACAGGATACACGTCTCAATGTTGGCTCCGACGATGTAGCCGGTCACTTCAAAGTTGATGCGGATGAATTTTCCCTGTGAGATAGAAGATGTTACAATGGAAATGCTGTAATTTACAAAAAACGGGCCCTAAATAAATCACATTAAAAACAAATATATACTCACAAATCGGGAGGAGTTGTCGTTTTTGATGGTCTTGGCATTTCCAAAGGCCTCCAGGATGGGGTTGGCCTGCAGCAGCTGCTTCTCCAGCTCCCCCTAGTGGCAACAGTGGCACACAGAAACATCACTATGCCACTCTGACGGGCTGCTGGAGGAGGAGGAGGAGGAGGAGGAGGAGAGCAGCCCTGTGGCTGGTGGTCAGTGGGATGAGGTGGTTCAGGGTGGATATGGGATGGGGGGGCTTTATCAGAGACAAGACGAATGAATATAAACGTCCTAAGAACCCACAAGCTGCAGTATAACTCCTTCCTGCACCACTAAGGGTTTCAGATTCCATAATAACATTTAAACTCCATCTCAAAACATACCTGTTCACACTGGCATGTGGTTGATTTGATTATTATATGGCCTGCTTTTTATCTTCTCTGTTCATTTATTTAATTGCACCATCTTTCATGTTTATTGTGCTCTTTTAACTGTTGACATGTTTTGGCCCCTGCTATTGCCAACTTGTTTTAATTGACTACTGTACTGCACTTTGTGACACTTTGTCTGTGATAAGTGAAATATAAATAAACTTTACTTATTTACTTACTTTCTAATCTTCTTTGACTTTTTAAAAAACTTTTGATTCATTCATGTTTAAAAAAAAAAGATTGGTCAACTCAATTTTGGTTTTAAAAAGGATTATTTATAAAACAATTTTTGAGGGTTATAAGTGTGATTGAAATGTATGTATATGGAAGATGTATGTAAATATATATATCTAAATATATTTTTTATTTTCTTTATTTATTTTTATTATTTTTATTTATTTTATATAAATTTTCTAGGAATATATAAAATGTTTTGCTTCTACCTGTTTTGTATATTATATAGAATAATATTGTATTGTATTGCAATGATTGACTGAATAAAATACACGACAACAACAACAACAACTTCCCTCAGTATATTACATAACAAAGACACGTGGCCTGAAGACCTCTCGTTGAATTACAAAATTAGAAAAGTCTTAAAACGAGGATCAGAGATTGACCAGCGCGGTTACGCTCGGAGAGACGCGGCAATCCGAATAACTGTAACATTACAAAAAACGTTGATGAATATAATACAAAACGAGTATTTGCATTCAACGTATTTAGGAAAACAGTCTTCTGGAGATGTGATTTGCCTCCAGCGTGACTGCAGAGCCCGGTGGGTGGAGCTGGGTGGAGCTGGGTGATGGTCAGTAAATGAGGCGGACACTCCTTCGCTCCGCATCGAGCTAATCCGCCTGATCAAAGGGGTCCGTGCGGGCCGAGCATCGAGGTCAGGCGCTGCAGCGCTCTGCCTTAAAAACACTCCCATCAGCTACCCTGTAAACGAGCTAAAGCCACGAAGAGCAGAGGGGCGCTTTAATGGTGTGATGGAAATGGCACCGGTGAGATGAAAACAGTGATGAAGATTAATGATGGACGTGATCAGACTTCAATCGATCTTAATCGGGAGTTCTTAAAAATGTACTTTGGTACTTTTAAAATGGTACTTTAAAAAAAATGCAAGGCAGTCATTTCTTTAAAAAAAGTCTATTAGAGTCATTAAAAGTCAAAAAAAAAATTGATTGAGGAAAAACTGGAAGGATACAGACCAGCTGGAGGAGGTGCAGTTCAGAGTTGGCAGAGCAGAGAGGAGGAGGAGGAGTCTTAGTCACTGGGAGGAAAGAAAAGAGAGAAAAAGGGGAAATAGAGTGCAGCAAATATGGCAAGAAAAGCAAAATAAAGCTGGATGGGAAGGAGTGTTTTCAAAACACTGCAAATAAAACGCTCAAGCAGATAACTGATGAGCAGTTGAGTGAAACATGGTGCCTTTAGGAAGAGAGAAAGTGAAGGCAGAGAAAAGAGAGGTGGACCCAATGCTGGTTCCTTACAGGCGAAAGTCCAGAGGAGTCGACCTGTACATCGTTTTAGAGTAGAGCACTTCAGTGGCACTTGACTGGATATTACTAACTATTCACACATTTCTGTCATATTCATTGGATGTGTTTATGTGACTCTGTAATGCTTCATTCTGGTCACATGACATCTATTATTCTGTCCATCCTGGAGAGGGATCCTCCTCTGTTGCTCTCCTGAAGGGTTCTCCACTTTTTTCTATTTTTTGGGAGTTTTTCCTGATCCGACGTGAGGTCAAAGGTCAGGGATGTCGTATGTGTTCAGATTGTAAAGCCCTCTCAGGCAAATTTGTAATTTGTGATATTGGGCTGTATCAAATAAACTGAATTGAATTGAATGGCACTTAGCTATGGTTTTACTCATGGTTTTACTCATGGTATTACTCATGGTATTACTCATGGTATTACTCATGGTTTTACTCATGGTATTACTCATGGTTTTACTCATGGTTTTACTCATGGTAATACTCATGGTATTACTCATGGTATTACTGATGGTTTTACTCATGGTATTACTCATGGTATTACTCATGGTATTACTGATGGTATTCTTGTAGTTTTTGTTACTTTCTTGACTCTTGTTGTTCTGAGTTTGTAGTCATGGCTGATGCACTTATTGTAAGTCGCTTTGGAATAAAACCTAAAAACCACAAACCATCGACGCCTCGTCAGACGACTGCGACCGCATTTTTCTTTTCTTACTCATCCCGACTTGACCGCTGCAAGAATGTCAGGTGAACGGGCGAGGAGGGGGGGTGGGGGGGGGGGGTTTGGGATGGAGAGGAAGTGCGGGGAAGTCGTGTTGGATCACAACGGGAACACGGGCATGCTCACACGGTGCTCGTTGATCCGCGAGAGACCCCGTCGCTGCCGGGGAGGCTCCACTGTCGTCTCCGCCGGCGGTGACGGGGTGTCCGCGGGAGGACGGATGACACCACTCAACGTGATGAAGTACCAAACTCTACGTTTTTTTCCCCTCCCACCGAACATCCGGCGGGTTCGAGAAGTAACACTGGGAGTCGGCGCCGTGATGATGTCATGCAGTCTAAATCAGCTGTTGTCGGGTAAGTTACAGACACGGCTAGATTTTGGGGGATCTCGACCCCTTTGTGTGGACAAATCATCGCAAACGGGAACAATATATGCGGGTAACTCGGTGACACTTTCTTCATGCACTTTTCTAACACACACACACACAACACTACACACGAAAACACACTCCAGGCATTCCCCTTTACTCACGTAGGCAAACTGTGTTCCTGATTGTTGCTATTTGGAGGAAAATGGCGATATTAAAAGGATTAAAGGGGGCAGTTTTACTGCATATGTCGAAAGAGTGAAGGAACTGGCCCGACACATCCGAAAGCGTTTTGAATACGACGTGATCTCTTCACGCGGATACTTACAACGCTGCTGTCCTTCTTGCCTTTATGCGAGGAGGCCACGAGAGCCAGATACTGGATGACCTTCTTGGTGTTCTCCGTCTTGCCAGCGCCAGACTCTCCACTGGAGAGGAACAAACAAGTGGGAAGGGGATTAAAAGATACAGAGAGAACAGGAGGATAAGCAGCACTGACAAATGCTCTGTTCACAGTTCAATCACCCAGTTTAATTGAATGGAAATGTCTGACTCCAAGCATAATGTTATTGTTCAGTCTTCCTCCTACACACTGATGCATAGATCCTTTGCTCGACTATCAGGTTCATAATCCATACCTATTTAATGATGTTATGTACTTACATTTTTTTTAAAATAAATGAACCCTCTCCTCTTATTTTAGAGAGTTAAAGGAATAGTTACAAAACAAGGTGGAAAACAGAAAGCATCTTTTTTTATAATAACATTTGTTTTGCCTCTGATAGTGAACAGTGGAGCGATAGACAGACATATATATATATCTACATATATATATATATATATATAAATATATATAGTGTATAGTGAACACAAGAAAGATAGACATACATATATGTATATATATATATATAGTGAACACTTGAGAGATAGACATATATATACTGTATATATATATATATATTTATATACTGTATATATATCTAAATATATGTATATATACATATATATGTATATATATATACATACAGGACTGTCTCAGAAAATTAGAATATTGTGATGAAGTTCTTTATTTTCTGTAATGCAATTAAAAAAACAAAATGTCATGCATTCTGGATTCATTACAATCAACTGAAATATTGCAAGCCTTTCATTCTGATTTATTGCTGATTATAAACAGCTTAAGAAAACTCAAATATCCTATCTCTAAATATTAGAATATCATGAAAAAGTATACTAGTAGGGTATTAAACAAATCACTTGAATTGTCTAATTAACTCGAAACACCTGCAAGGGTTTCCTGAGCCTTGACAAACACTCAGCTGTTATAAATCTTTTTACTTGGTCTGAGGAAATATTAAAATTTTATGAGATAGGATTTTAGAGTTTTCTTGCTGTGTGTTACAATCAGCAATATAAAAATAAAAAGGCAATAATAATTCAGTATTTTTGTAATGAATCCAGAATGCATGATTTTTTTTTTTTTTAATTGCATTACACAGAAAATAAAGAACTTTATCACAATATTCTAATTTTCTGAGACAGTCCTGTATATATAGTGAACACTGGAGAGCTAGACGGACATATACATATAAAATTTATATATATACAAATATATATATATATATATATATATAGTGAACAGTGGAGAGATAGACGAACATGTATACATATATAGATATATGTATACATATATCTATATATGTCAATATATTCCCCACTTGGAAACAAAATGTGTATATAGCGCCGTTACAACCTTATAACACTTACTAAATTATTGGGAGTTATATGACAGACACTCTCAAGCCTAAAAGTTAAAGATGTGCTACCTTCTTTTTTAAGAGACATTCTAAAACAAACAGAAGCGAGAGCACATTCCTTCCAGAAAAGGTTCCCGGATACTTAGAAGGACAAAGTCGACTGATACCAGAGCCACCAGCCAGCAGTCCCAACACACAGAGACATCCCTCCATAAAAGGCGTGGGATGCTCCGTGTGCTGGCGGCGCTGAGAGGAGTCTAATTACTCCGGCCGGTCCAGGTTTGTAAGGACATGCAACATCCAGGCTCCTCCCGCGAGGGGCCAGGAACGCAGAGCATCTCGATGATAAATCCGATGGGAGTTTCTTCCTCCCGACGGTCCATCAGACTGTCATCATCACTACAGATGTTACTGACAAGCGTACAATTATTTTTAATGGATTAAATGGATCATAATTCCATCAGAAACATAAATTAAGCTCATATTAAACAGAAAAAACCTCGCTTTGTCTTTATATGCGCTTGAAAAATAGTTTGCCCTTCCGCTCTCTTGCCAAACGTGCACCTGGCTGCACTCTGACGTAATTATTGCATCATCGTCATCATAATCATTTCGGCGATATGTCAACATGATCAACAGCATTTCTGTATAATTTGATCCATGGGCAGTAGCATGATTATAATGTAGCCACATGGATGAGATACGGAATAAATAAACACAAATCAGTGTAATGGCTTCTACAAGTGCCACACTGCTAATTTTCAGATATTCTATCGTGATTTTGGATAATATTCTCGTAAAAATATTGAATATTTTAAGACTTTGTGAAACAAATAAAGAGTGATGGGATCTGTGGAGGCATTTTTTCTTTTTTTTCTTTAAAGAGTTTCACACAAGCTTGAGAACAACACAAATTGTGTCATCGGTCATCTGAGGACAGGAAACCCCGACTCCAGGGGCGCCGTCCATCATAGATGTGATGCATACAAAAATAAAAATACAGCGCTGTGCATCTCGTATTCTTCTGCAACATCCTGCAGCTTCATGGCCGCTGTGTTTATTCCATCGGTCGCACGCGATGGGGACGAGACCGAGGGAACCGGTGACCCCACCGAGAAACGTCAACATCTCAAGAATGGCTTGAGCGGCGGCCTCCCAGCTATTTCCCATGGCAAGTCAAAGAATTTGAAGGAATACAATTACTGCTAGTATTACTAGAAAAGCAACCTTGTGTTGTACAGGGACAACAAATGAAAGACACAACAGGAAATCCCATCGTGTAAATACGGTTCATAAGTCTCCCAGTGACCTGACGGCATATTTATCAACGCTTATAAAACCTCCTGCTTTGAAGAGGTCGGGCCCAGATGAAGGATCGCTGTAAAAATAAGACCGAGAGTGCGCGCTCGCCGCCGTGAGACGCACGCGCGTAAACACGCAGGAGGAGCGTGTCATACGTGACATTCCACGCACGGCAGCAGAAACATTGCTCCCATATATGGCTCCGGAGGCCGGCTGAGAACGAGACCAGCCGGAGCGCAGACTCAGATCTGTCCGGGACCGTCGTTCCACATGAGGAGGCAGAGTTTGTATTTCGGCTCCGTTGGACACGGGACATCCAGTTTCTCACTTTTAAATACCGCTTGGTATCAAACATCTTCATCTTCACCACAACTGTAAACAAATACCTCCCCGCACGGAGACGGGGATAAGTACTCGAGGGCTTGATAGTCGAGGAAATGGTGTCCGATGATATCGAAGAATGTGCAGCATCGTGGTATTTGGACATTTTGAGTAGAGAGAGAGGGAGAGCCTGGAGGG
>NC_079411.1:25205112-25217612 GCF_029220125.1 Pseudoliparis swirei | reverse complement strand
AAGGCTCATTGAAAACAATTCTTGAGAGTTATAAATGTGGTTAAAAACGTATTTAAATGGAAGATGTATGTGGTAGTAGATACAGATATATTTAGTTTTTTATTTTGTTTGTTGTTTTTTCTTTATTTTATATTAATTTTTTGATTTATTTTGGATTTTAATTTAGGATAGGAATTTATAAGCATTTTTTGCTTCTACCGATACCTTTTCAGTCTTTCTCTTTTGTATATTATATAGAATAATATTGTATTGTATTGTATTTGATTTGATTGACTGAATAAAATACACAAACAAACAAACAAACAAACAATTCATCCTGAAGCTTTGTGGGTCTTTCTTGGATGTACGTTCTTCATAATTCATACTTATTGCTTTTTATGATGTTTAAAAAAAATGATTTTATGATGAGGCCAGTATTTGAACGTAACCTGTATGTTTATTACTTGTTATGATGTTTTTGTGATAACCTTTTTCTCCATTAGTGAAGGCTTGTAATATCTGGCCACAGGGACGACGGTTGAAATTTAGCCTTATAGCTAAAACTGACACATTTACCCCTATGGGTTGATTAATGTGTACGGTCACTGTTCAAATAATAATAATGAAATGAAAATAATGTTTCAAGACCAAAACATTGTCTATATAGAGGAAGACGTCGTCGCCCTGACTTCACCCATTGGTTTGCAGACTACCTGCTTTGAAGCCTTGAGTTTGGCTTTTTGAGACACGAGAGAAAACGCTGAGTAAGACATTTTTTTGCCAATTTAAATGGTGACAATCAACTTTAAAGGAGTAAAAACACACTGTGAAAGGTTTAAATTGTGACGTAAACACAAGACAACTCTCTAGACTAGACGCCGCGGGTAGAGAGGCCTGTCGATCACAAGGTAGCCCCGCCCTGAAGCATACCCCGCGTTTAATAAATGAACATCATGCTTTTTTAAAAGAAGGCTTGAAACTAGAGATTCAGACCATAAATTTATGCTCACAATAGTTTAATTGTATTACATCAAATGAGAAGTACGGTCATTTTCTCTTCCATACAGTCAGACTTCTTTTTGAAACCAGAGGAGTCGCCCCCTGCTGGCCATTAAAGGCAATCTCACATCGGATACACTTTTCGTACCCGGAGGTTGCCGCCGGTTCGAGACTCAGTAATTAATAAGATTAAGTAAAACAACTTTTTGGGATTAAGTAATACGATGTTTGGGGATAAGTAATCAGCTTATTCCTTTTATTAAACCTGAAAAATAGTGACGTTAACAGTCAGACAGATGCTTCTGTGTGGAGTAAAAACAAGATTTGAAACAACTTCAGTTATATTTTAAGTCACATCTTAAAATTCATGCTTTAAGATTCACTTCTGCGTGATAATTTTTAGGTTTATTACCACCTTTCTGTAGTCTGCCTTAATCTTTTCTCCTTCATTTATTCACTGACAATGATGTTTCGCTGCTTTTTCTGCTGACTTCCTTTTTTTATTAGCAGTTCAAGGCAGGTTTTAAAATTCTAAAACTAAATGAGCAGTCCACAATCTTAAACCTCACGCTCATTTTCATATATCAGGAGCCCAAGCTGACGTCTGATTTGTTTATTCTGAAATAAATGCAGCAAATCAAAACTCCCTCTTCTTCATGTGAACTCAGTACCTTCACACGTGAACACATGCCCTCCAGGTTGCAGCTGCATGGGATCTTCGACAAGGATGTAATCCAAACACACATCCATCCTCCCCCTTCTTGTTTACTTGCGACACCGTGTTTACACACAATAGCTACACACAAAAAGGCCAGAGGTCTAATTAAAATCCTCCAATGTACACGTGATGGTGCCAGTGGCATTCTCAAAGGAGGAGAAATCATAAATCCATATTTTCAAAGACCTAAAACTGATTGAGGATACTAATAATGACAATGCTGAAATAATTCAGCATATTGAACATTTAATCTGATGTTATAGTTTGTATATCCACAGATTATGTAATATTGTGGATATTGTTCCAGCTGTATTTCTTCTCATTTTTTCTCTATATGATAATTTCCAGGAGCCTCCAGACTCATACGTATTTTTATTTACATGATGAAATCTATCTATTATCATACAGTATATTGAGACTGTATATTTAAAAAAGCTAGTTTATGCTTGTATTGGGTCAAATCCTCCATATCATCCAGATTGAGTGATTTAAATGCATCAGTTTCTCTCTTGGTGGTGTGGTTGGAGAAGTTTTTGCTCTCTAAACAATTACTTCCTAACTTCACTGCAAGTCTTGTCAAAACATCCGGTTTCATTGGTAAACTCGTCAAACCAAAGCAGAAAAGTCCAATCTCAAACCCCCAAACTGCTATTTTTTGCCCCTTTTTTGCCTCTTTGGTATTCACACAATACCAAAAAACAAACCTACAGTTAGAAGATTAGGAAGGTTGCTGAAACAGGAAACGTTTCACAGCCCTCCGCCCATGTCAACTCCTCTGAGAGGACGTCCTCACGTCAACATGAAGTCCGGTGGGCACAAGACACATCTTCTGTGGGAAAACCAGCTGCTCCCAAGTCGTAGCATCGCGGGAGCCATTTACTGTAAGCACGACATCATCACCTCGACAAGACCCTGACTCTCAAATAGGCCACAAAATACTACTTTTACAACGTATAACTTCACTTTGAATGATTCAGCTCTGCATATGAAACGGAATTAGCCGGACGCCGTTGGCCTGTTTGTGGTTTCGTGAACGCCGCCAGCTGTCACCGCTCAGACGGAAGCGAGTCTTTTCACAGCTGATACCGCAGCAAGCTTCTTCTTCTTTCTTTTTTTTAAAGATACCAGCAAAACACTTCAATCCGACCATAAAATCACCTGAAAACGTACGAAGCCAGCAGCCTGCGGCTGTGCACAGTCTGCGTGGTTATGTGTGAGAGTTATTGGAAGCTGAGATCACGAGATAAGCCGGGCAGAAAATAACTCTGGACCGAGCACACGAGCAGAGGGGCGGGCTCGGGAGGACTTTTTGACATCGTTGCCAAAAAACGGTGGGATTACAATATCCGGCTCGGTCACATGATGCCCAGAAACACTTTAAACCAGATACTATTGAGAAGAGACGTGTGTAACTGTGACTTTAAACTCAAATAGCCCTTATTTAAATCCTAAAAGTTGTAAAATGTACGAATAGCCAACTCCAGATACATTTCTAGTTTATGTTATTTGAGTGTGTAGGCCTATATGCAATGTCGTAGAAAACTTAAACAATATTTTAATGGAAAAACTACTCACTAACAACTCACTAACGCCATTACATCTGGTCGTCATTCACTGTTTTCACAAACATGACACCACTCATCTAATTGATTAGTTCATTCATCTTAATTCATTAATTTTTTTATTTTCCCTTTCCCGAAAACCAATTCAATTACACGTACATGCATACGCTTATACATATACATATGCCCTCATCTAATGTATTTTGTTCTTTAAATTTAAAAAAAGCTCCCACACACACACATGCACACGCACACATGTACACATGCATTTTTATTTATTTAAAAATATATATTTTTCTCAATATTTTGACTACGTTTTGTCCACTGTTTCGTCGTCCTCTAGGTGTTATGTCTATGTATTGTCTTTTGTCTAAGAATAAATGACAAAAATGACAAAAATAAGAAATGAAAATTACAAAAATATTTAGTAAAAAGCTCACACACACATGCACACACATGCACACACACACACACACACATCATTTTTCAATACTCTGACTTCATGATGTTTCGTCCACTGTTTTGTCGTCCTCTAGGTGTTATGTCTATTGTCTTTTGTCTTGTAATGAAAAAAGAAAACTTAAACAACAAACAGAAAACAACTCTCCAAAATAACTGATATAGCTGCTCCCTCCGAGGGGAAATGAGTTATAGATATCCAAAGAGAAGCGCCCTACCCTGCATCATGTTCCTGTAGGCGTTGTCAGCGATGGAGTAGATGTGAGGGGGGAGCTCGTGTCGTTTCTTCCCTTTGTACATCTCGATGATCTTGTCCGAGTAGATGGGCAGCATCTTGTACGGGTTGACCACCACGCAGAACAGGCCGGAGTACGTCTGGGAGGAGAGAACGCGAGAGCTGAGCCCTGCATGTCGTCGCCTTCTTGTGTTTCAGTTGATGAGTATTCAATTACTGTATTTGAAGCTTATTTCAGGTCAATATGTGCATAAACATTTAACTCTATATTAGAATTAACATTAGAATAGGGTTTTTAGGTTTAAAGGTGTTTAGGGTTAAAGGGTTTTTAGGTTTAAATGGTTTTTTGGTTTCAAGAAGTTTTAGGGTTAAAGAGGTTTTAGGGTTAAAGAGGTTTTAGGGTTAAAGAGGTTTTCGGGTTAAAGGGGTTTTAGGTTTGCTGCTCCTGCGGCTTGGAATTTTCTGCAGACTGATTTGGGTCTCTGGTTCATCTGGTTGTAGATGTGTTTTTTCTGACTGAGGTATGTGCACCTGTGTGAACTGGGATAAGATGACTTGAGGCTTAGTTTTGGTTTTACCGATGCTGTGATCTAAAAAATATTTTTTTTATTGTCTGTCACTGTTTTATGTTGACTTGGTTTAATGTGCTCCTGCTTGTCTGAGCCAGGACTCTCTTGTAAAGGAGATTTTCTTAAATCTCAATGAGGCTTTTCCTGGTTAAATAAATGTAAATAGGATATGAGGTTGAAATTAGGATTAGGGAGTCGATAAAGTTAACAGGAAATGCTCATAAATACATAGATACGACCATCTGCGAGGACATCATCGTGGGAGCGTTCACACGTTTTCACGTCGTATACTTACATAAATAAGGCCGGAGAAGTACCTCTCGCGGATGTTGTGCAGCACGGAGGCCTCGTTCAGGCAGGTGAGCTCGGCCATGTCCTCCACCTTGCTGAATTTGGGCGGGTTCATCTTCTGGATGTCGTCCTTGTTGACGGTCAGCTTCTTGGTGCTGTCCGCCAGCTCCACCAGAACCTCGTCGCCGTGCTCCTCCTTGACGCTGGCCGCCTCGAAGCCGTGCTTCTCCGACGGGATCCACACCAGCTTCCTGGCCGACCAGTCGGCCTGCGCCATGGGGCTGTTCAGGAAGTCCTTGTCGACGAAGAGGAACTTCTCGTCCTCGGTCGGGGCCTTCGTAGACATTTTTTGGGTTGTGGTGGAGGCCCAACTGTTGGAGGCAGAAAGCAAGGATGGATTTAACCAAAGGCAACCGAGGCAGGAAGGAAGGAATACAAAATAAAAAAAGGATGAGAGGGCATAAGAATGAAGCTCACATTTTGCTGGACATAGTTATTGCAGTGACACGTTCATGTCACACTAAAAGTATTTTAGACCTCTCAAACTTCCTGACACAGATCAGAGATAAATAAAATAAAAAAAGATGCTAACTAAGCGCTGCGCTAAATGTCGAGACACGACACGAAAAAAAGTTCCTCCCGTTCGTCATCGTGACTCAAAGAGTTCCCAGAGTGCAGTTATTCTCTCGGACCTCCACCCACTCACGTCCCTACGCCACCACGTACGCCACTGGGGAGTCGCGCAAGCAATCCCCCCCCCTCCCTAATTCAGATAGAAAGAATGAGACAAGAAATAACAGTCCTTCAAAGAGACAACAGACTTCACTTGAAGAAGCCCAAACCATTAATGCTCACTGGCATGTTCTCATAATTCATCGTGGAGTCGATGCTTAATTGATACCATCCATGTTTTCCATCTCTCTCTCTCTCTCCCCGTCTCTCTGCTCGGAGGCTTCAGTCTCGTGCTGTGATGACCATATATGGGCCTCTTCTCTGGAGCAGGACTCTTTTTTTTCTTCTGCGGACCTAAACAGCGAGGCAAGTGAACTCCCAAACAAAGCCCATATAGGGAAGAGTATGTCTCTCGCCGGCCTCGTTTACTTAAAAAAGTGATAACAGTGAGGCACGGCGCGCGAGGGGTGTGTGTGTGTGTGTGGGGGGGGGGGGGGGGCTTTAACAATCACACTTCGTATGGATTCCTGGGAGACACTCGGTATTAAATTCCAAAAAGGCAAGTGGCTAAATTGTGTCCGGGAGAAGTACCCGCAGTGGGACGTACCGTGCACTGTTAAAGGTGTAGGAGTTGCACATTAAGCAAACTCTATTCAAGTAAAAAAAAAGACAACATAGGTCTAGTGAGAATAACACTATATTGAAACCGCAGTAAGATTGAATTATGAGCTACTGAGTAGAAAGCTGAACGGTTTCTGGATGACAGACAGTGAGTCACTCATGTCCACCGGCTGCTCCTTCACCCTCTCATCCCTCAGTGACTGGCATGCACTTTAATTAGGTGGGAACTATGTATAAAAAAAGCCTCTGAGCCTATAAAAGTACGACTAAACCAAACCATCCAAAAACGATGAAATATATTGCATACATAATAACCGGAGACACGGACGGACTTCCTATCCGTCAAAAGCTGCTGCTGATGGGTCCAGTGAGCCGAGCGTGGTTCTGACCAGCTGAGGCTTTGATGTTGAGCTTTTTTCTTCTTCTTCTTCTTGCAGATAAAAGTAAACAGAGCTTCACTGACACTCCTCCCGGTGCTGAAGTATGTGCAGCCAATCAAAGCCTTCCTCCTTCACCCCTTTAACTTTCCTCACCACTGAGGCTTAATGCTTAGAAGGCGTCCTCTCTCTCTCTCTCTCTCCATCTCCTCTCTCTCTCTCTCTCTTCATCCCTCTCTTTGTGTTGTGTCAACACATCTTTGTACTCGGCCATCGCATCTTAAAGAAAGCAAGTTGACAAGATAACCTGCTGATACCGACTGAGTGACGTGTATTCCAACGCTCTATTCGTCATCACATGAGACTCAACTCCCAATACACCAGTAGAACTACAGTCATACCACAAATTACTGAAAATGTCAATTTCCACGACACAATATTTGCCACAACGGCCTCTGATGTGACCGTCCACTCAAAGCAGCATCACATTCCTGTTTAGATAATCAAATCCCTCACGATCATTTTTTTTTTAAACGCAGAGAAGAAGAACGTGATACACGTCTACGCCGTGTGCAATAACGACGACTGTTTTAGAAACTCTATTTAAAATGATAATAAACAAAGTGGACGTGGGGACCCTGGAGACCGAGTGACCTTTTTCTATTTGTGTGAGCGGAGCTGACCTGCAGGGCCTGTGAAGGAGTGGATTTATTTCCTCTTCTTGGTTGTTTCACAAAACATTCTCCCTGTTATCATCTTCTAAATAATGCATTCATAATGATTATGATTTACATCATGAAAAATAATTAAACCATGAAGGATGAAATAGACAAATGATGACCCTTGGTTTGTCCCATGAGAGAAAAGTTCCTCCAACATATACCAGCGACTGCATTACTGTCCATTTAAATATAGATAAAACACAAATACTGAAAACACTCAACACATAACTTCCTTTTTTTCAGAAATGTTGATGTTAAAAAATATATTAGTGGAAGCTTACAACACTGTAGTGTAATGAAGTTAAAAGAGTGTGAGGTTTGTTATATGAGCATTACATATGTAGAATGAATAAGGGAAGTGAATCTGGACATTGCATTGGTCATTACATAATAATTGTACATAATTATAGAGAGAAATAACAATAACATGAAACCAGATTGTTAATAAACTCACTGATAGGTTTCATTTCTACAACCATTTTTTGGAAAACAGGAAACTCCATTTCTTTGCTGAGATATTTAGTCATTACTTCCTCTTACTTCCTCACTATAGGCTGCATTGTGTTGCTCAGCATTGTTGTTTTTAAAGCACTCACAACCAGTTCAATATCTTATACACTTGATTAAATACACGTATACTTTAAGAATTAAAAAGTGTCACCAAAGTAAATGCATAATGTAGACCTGAGCACCAGACCTCATTTTCTTCAATTAGTAACTTCAAAGAAGTGATGGAAATTGGAAACAAAGACAAGCTGGCACAAAAAAGCTAAGCAAATAAGATAAAGCTAATATTTTTACGATTTATTTTTATTTTTTATACCAGTATGTCAACATTACTATTAAATGATGTTTGCACCATATTCAATGTTTGAATAAATCTAATATATATATATAAATATATATAGTATTCAAATATATATATATATATATAGTATTCAAATATATATATATATATAATATATATTCAAACATTGAACATGTTGTTTATGGTGTTTATATATATATATATATATATATATATATATATATATATATATATCAGATTTATTCAAACATTGAATATGGTGCAAACATCATTTAATAGGAACTTTGACATACTGGTATGAACAATATTTTATATTTTGTATATATATATATATATATATATAAATAAACATGAATCCCTCTTCCTCAAAGGCAGTTTAAGCTAGCAAGGTGTAAGAGGGGGTGCGGTTTGTCAAGTGCACTGCAGCATCACTCCCTCTTTATGAACTTATACTTACATAATAATAAGAAAAGTGGCTTCGGGTTTGGAAAAGTTAGCGTCTGGAGCGTCAGGCGTCGGCGAGGTACTCCAAAAAACGAACAGTCCCAAATGACCCCCGTCCAATTCAGAGCCTTACCATTTAAACAACGCACATTTGCGCGAGGGTGGAGCTGCACGCGCTAAAAACCTCCTCCTCCTCCTCCTCCTTCGTGCGGCCATGCAGACAGCAGCCACTAGCGGGGAAGGAGCAGGCAGCGGACATGCGCAGTGCGGACCTCGACAGGAAGGGATGTGAATGAAGCTGAATGGGTGTTGAGATGTCCTGCTGATAAAATGTTGATACATTGTTTTTGGAAAGTCAACCAAATTAAACAGAAAACGAAGCAAATGCTCTTAATAGACTGGCACATGCATGAGGACTTTACTTCTTTTAAATCACTTCTTAAAAAAACATTTGTATAAAACAGTTTAAAGTGATTTTATGCAGTTCTTTGGTTCACCAAATTTAGTTTGACTTGTTCTTTATTTTGTATTTTTACCATTATCTATTTGTTTTGCTTGTCTGTCGAGCACGTTTTAGACTGTTTTTAAAGGTGCTATATAAATAAAGTTATTATTATTATTATTATTATATTTGTCTGTGTGTTTGTTTACATGTAAGATATTTGCATATTTTAGCATTTTATGCTTCAACCCCAATTTGTTTGTGAACTTCTAATTTCCAGATTAATATTAGATTTTCAAAGTGTGTCATAAATAATCTTAATATGCTGCTTACATGAGAATCAGTGATAATCATCAGTGAATAAAACATATGATAATATAGCACAGCTAGGTTTGTACTTATACATACATTTAGCTGGTAAATACCTTTGGATTTGAGCTCTGGTAAGATTTTTAATGTATAAAAGTAACAGTTTCACAGTGGGAGAAGAGGTACTACTAATAGTGTCATGTTTAAAAAAAAAAGGTGTTTCCACATAGATGAGATGCTTAATTTTTCCACATTGATTTGGTTTAGGAAAACCCATTCAAAACATCAACGATGTATTGTATCATAGTATTTTGTTTTCTATATTCAGGATCATAAAGTATAAAACATCTCATAATGAGTTCAACAAAAAAGGAAAATCTGTAATATTGAATGGAAACACAACAACTTAAGTCGGAGTGTCTGCAAGCTCCTCATATGTTATGCAATCTGTTCCCGCTCCTCATAAGGCCAGCTGTCCCCAGCACAGGAATCCCCCCTCACTGTAACCGCTCCAGAGAGATCCCCCCTCCGTAATATAACTCATAATGTACCAGATGAACGTGTGTGTGTATATCCCTCGCATGTTTTCGATCGCCGTGCACGTCACATTCCACTTTCACAAACAGCTCCACCTCCCTCTTCCTTTGCATCCCTCCCGTTTCCAGCTTCTTCCGAATGGAACTTCCTATATAAGGACACCGATCTATTTGCTCAGATAAATCAAAGCCGCTGATGGATAGCCTCGAGCCTGTTTTATGCCAGACGCACAATACTGCTGCTGGTGTGTTTTATATGCATGTGTGTGTGTGTGTGTGTGTGAGAAACCTAGTTACAGACCAAAGAAGCAACATGGAGGACCTCCAACTCCCTCTGGGCAACATCAAGGAGAAGGGGGTGGCATTAACAGGGGAGAAGCGAGGGTGGAAGAAAAACTCTGGGAGAGAGACGGAGTGAGAGACGAGGCAAAGGGAGGGATGAAGAACGAGGAGGAGGAGAGGCAGATGGAGAGATTGCCGTCTGTGCCATATAAGGACAGGGGGTCTGTGTGGAATCTCGGCAGCTTTCTGTGTTACTTTCAAAGTCTGCAGAGGCCCCGAGGCCCCGTGACTAAATATGGTCGAGCAGCGACGGCATTGTTCAAACAAACAAAAGTTTGTGTCTTTACCTGGGACACTGCATGGTTTTATGGCTCATCAATATGGGACATTAAGGCCACGATCCACCCGTCTATTCAGTGTAGATATCTCTGGTTGGAGTATGAAACTCACATCATCTCTCTCATCATCGGACGGATGTCATCAGACATCGGATAGGAGCGTTACTCCATGACTGCTGTTGGAGAAAGAGATTCTTTCTAAATGTCTCTTTCATGTGATATGTATATATATATATATATATATATAGTAATGGAGTAATATATATATATAGTAATATAATATATATTACTCCATATATATACAGGACTGTCTCAGAAAATTAGAATATTGTGAGAAAGTTCTTTATTTTCTGTAATGCAATTCAAAAAACAAAAATGTTATGCATTCTGGATTCATTACAAATCAACTGAAATATTGCAAGCCTTTTATTCTTGTAATATTGCTGATTATGGCTTACAGCTTAAGAAAACTCAAATATCCTATCTCTAAATATTAGAATATCATGAAAAAGTATACTAGTAGGGTATTAAACAAATCACTTGAATTGTCTAATTAACTCGAAACACCTGCAAGGGTTTCCTGAGCCTTGACAAACACTCAGCTGTTATAAATCTTTTTTTTAACTTGGTCTGAGGAAATATTCAAATTTTATGAGATAGGATATTAGAGTTTTCTTAAGCTGTAAGCCATAATCAGCAATATTACAAGAATAAAAGGCTTGCAATATTTCAGTTGATTTGTAATGAATCCAGAATGCATGACATTTTTGTTTTTTTAATTGCATTACAGAAAATAAAGAACTTTATCACAATATTCTAATTTTCTGAGACAGTCCTGTATATATGGAGTAATGGAGTAATATATATATATATATTGTATTATAATATATATATAGTAATGGAGTAATATATATATATAGTAATATATATATATATATATTGTATTATTATACATATATTACTCCATTACTATATATATATATATTATATATATATGGAGTAATCAAGTAATATATATATATATATTATATAATACAATATATATATATATATGGAGTAATGGAGTAATATATATATATATATAATAATATAATATATATATATAACTCCATATATATATATATAACTCCATATATATATATGGAGTAATGGAGTAATATATATAATAATATAATATATACAGTATATATTACTCCATATATATATATATAACTCCATATATATATATATATATATATATATATATGCCGATCCATCCAAGGAGAAAAATAGAGGACACAAAAAAACTTGTGCGCTGACAAAATTAGCCAATTCCAAAATTTGGCTAGAACATTTATCCTCCCCTGGTTGTCTGAGATAAAGAATTGTCTCTAAACAGTCTGTAAACCTATAAAATGATGGGGGAGGACGAGGATAGAGTGCCTGGGTGAAGGGCGGTTAACTCGGTACAGTCACTGAAACCAAATTAGACTCTTGAGTATATCAAAATGAAATCTGAATTGTATCTATATGATTGCGAGTACATGTATCAATGACTGCAGTTCACCACTCACAATGGCACAAGTTGACAGTGTGTGTATGTGGTTTATCCTTCAACACAATGTGCTAAACTACATATATACACATTAAAAAACAACACGAACGTGCAGAGATCTCTATACATAGTGTGTTTAAAATGCGTTTCTTCACCTTCATGTCCATAGATGGCCATCTATTGGGAGAGAAAATATGTTTATGGATATGTTTGACCCTCGTGGAATGCAGTTGCTTTCTAATTTGAGCACAGGGGCAAACATCAGTTCACTCTGCTGCAGTCAAAAAGACTCCTGCCATCAATAGTATTTATACAGCTGTCTCTTTGACACACCGCTAATTTATACAGTGGAGAACAAATGCTACCTATAATGGGGCAACCTGCCAATTGAACAATCGTGTGCCATTGTTCAACTTCCTTCGCTTATATAGCCATTTTCAAGGGAACGCTGATACGCGGTGCCAATAAACTAGGCGCCTCAGGCCTTCAGGGGAAAATAAATGTTTGCTCCCAGGGAGCAGTGTAACGTCCAATTCCCCCAGATGAGGCTCGCTGTGACTCCGTTCTCAGCATGCATAAGAACTCAAAAGCACATACAACTAG